>NC_045427.1:406492525-406622525 GCF_902635505.1 Sarcophilus harrisii | reverse complement strand
CATCAGCCCAGGCAGCAAGTGCACTGTCTATCCCGAGGAATCTGTGCAAGAATAAGACAATACATTTACAAACAGGCCCAGCCTACATGCCTTATATATATATCTTTAGCTCAATTTATAGTCTGATGTTTTTTCTTTTTCTTTCAGAGGAAATGAAATAGTAAAACTACTTAACAGCAATTTTTTTTTTCCTGATTCAGTATTTGTTCGAACAGATTCCTGCCTCAGGCAGTGGAGCCCCCGAAGCTTTTCAAAGGCCCTGAGGGAAGATACTTCTAAAGCCTTGGGGACACGGATCCATCACTTTCTCAAAACAACTAAGAGTGGCTTTTCTTTAGATGCCAAGCCCCTGAAGAGTTCTCAGACCCAGGTGCCCAGTCAGTTGGGCAAGTTATTATTCGCTTTTATTTGTGGTTCAATTAATTAAAAAATAAATGAGCAAGAAAGCTTTTCTTTATCAAATAGACCAGGATCCTCAATGGATTCTTTTAAAAGAATTCACCACAGCTACATGGGAAACTTGATCAAGGCATTTTTTCTTTGCATAAGGAAAACAAGGGAAGAAAGTAACACTTGAACATTACCCATTACCTCCAAAAGTAAGCATGTGGTCTGGAGATATTTTCAATTTACTTATTTTAAAGATAAATGCAAAAATATTTATGGATCTAATTTTGCACAATATTATTTAAAGCAACTTGATACATACATACATACATACATACACACACACACTAATCTGAATCTTTCAAAGTCCCTTTGATTTCAGGTTGACTAAATACTACTGTCCCTGATTTAAGAAAGGCTAAGTGACTTGCCCTAAGTTAGATGATAACTAGTGACTAAAATGGGACTGGAGCCCAAGTTCCATGATTCCTTGTTGAGTTTTCTTTCCACGATATCATACTTCTTGCTCTAAACTGCTTTTATACTACAACACACAACTTGTAGTATAAAGTTGAGGATGTGAGGGAAAAGGGATTCGTATTTTTATTGACTTGCTGAGGATGAAACTGAATGCTTTACTCATTATGTAATTCTTTCTTGGCTTTATGATAGCTCCTTGGGCTCTGCTGGGTAGGGAATAAGTTGAAGGTCTAGAATTTGATTTCATGCTCTGAATCTATTACTAACTACCAGTATGGATAAGGACAAGTCATTTGTAGACCCGTAGACTTTTGGAGGTACACAGCTTAGAGCAGACTTTCAAGCAGTCTAGTAAGACCTACTGACAGCTTCTCGGAATGTTTTTAAATGCATAAAATAAAATACATGATATTAAAAATTAAATAAATAAAGACCCCAGGCGAAGACTCCCTGTTTCAGAGGCTTTCTAGTATACTCTCCTTTTTTTTCTCTTCTTCTCTCCCACTCCCTTGCTCTCCTTTATTCTCTAGCTCTCTCTTCTCCCCAGACTCAAATTTTACTAGATGTGCCACCTGTTAACTAATGACAACATACAATGCAATTTTAGTTAGATTCATAATTGTCATGACTGAAATGTACTAATACATTAATATACACTCAAACCTTTTCTAAATTATAGAACAAGTATAATTTTAAAAACTACAAACACATTTCCAAAAATGATTTTTAAATTTATCCTTCTCATAATCTGGAGAAGTGAAAAATAAAATTTCTTTCTTTAGGAAACCTATAGCATATAAACTAAAAACATGTGATCTAAGCAGGGGCTTCACTAGTAACTCACTGAAGAATCATTTTTAAAAAAAGGATATCTCAGTATAAAGTAAGAGTTCTATATTACAGAAACAAGAAGATAATAGTTGATCACTATATTCATTAAAGGAAAGAAGCATTTAATTATGAAGAAACATAGCCTTCTTCTTTAAGTACTATGAGAAATGGCATCATAGAAGACACAGGAGGAAACAGCAACTAATTATGTATGCTGGTATCTATCACTTAGTCTTCACTCTTTTGTGTATACAGTCAACAAGTATTTATTGTACTTAGAATGTGCAAGGCACTATGTGAGGTGCACTGACACATACACATATGTGCACAAAGCAGTACATTTCCTTTAAGAAGTTTGCACCCTATGGAGAGAGACAACATATCCAAACATACACAAAATAAATATGTAAATACAAGATAACTTTTCAGGGAGGTGGGAGGAGGAGAAGCACCACCAACAATGTCAATATATATTGTGAGCAAATTTTAAATGCTCTAGTACATTTCAATCATTTCATCTCCAGGGCCTTCTTGAGAATCTTCTTTTCTTCCCTCTCTCCCTTGGTGATAACATTAATTCCCAAGATTGTCACTCTATCAAACAACAAGGATTTATTAAGTACATAGAGTCAGTGTTGGATGGTGGCTAGATTTGGTGCTAGGTTCAAATCCCACTTTTGTCACAAACTGACTGTTTCCTATTAGTGCTCCAGGTCACTCTCTAAGACCATGAGTTGTAGAAAGGGTGCTGATCTTCAGTCGCAGTGGGAGTTTTCTTAATTGGAAAGTACCAGACATCAATAAAATTACAAGTCTAGTCACTTATTCTCATCAGTTAAGCACCATGTTGACACTGGGCATACATATTCACAGATGAATGCCAAATACATTAGTTCTAATCTCTCCCCTGATTTCTAGTCCTGCCTTTCAACTCGCCCCCAAATGAACTCATCACCTTCCCCTCTAAACCTGCTTCTTCCTATTTTCCTGTTGATGAAACATCATTGTGGCAGACACATGGATTTTAAACTCTTACCTATATCATCTTCCACATTAAACAGTGGCCAAACCCTACAGATTCTATCTTTGCAATATCTCACATTATTCCATTTCTTTCCACTCACACTGCTTTGAGCCTAGTTTAGGTCCTCTCATCACCTCTCACCTGGCTAACTTCTTAAGTGATCTTCCTATTTCCAGGCTCTTCCTTCTCCAAGCCAACCTTCTGCCCATAGCTGACAAAATAATCATCTTAAGAACAGATTTGACACCCTAATGAAAAACTTTCAGTGGCTTCCCTCTGCTTAAATAATAACAAAAACCTTCTTAGCCTGGCAATTAAGCATTACCTGGTGTAATCTATTTCTAATCTCTCTTTTCCAGTTTTATGTCATTACTACACTCATGTACTCTATATTTAGCCAATGTCGGCTAAGAGTGATTCTATGGACTCGAAATGTCATCTCCTTTTTCTTTGTATTTTTGTAGACCATGCCCCATATTTGGAAAGAATTCCCTCATTGTGCGTACTTTTCAGAACCTTTCCTTCAAGATCCAGCCTAGCTATCATCTTCACAAATCTTTCCTGAATCTTCCTGCTAAAAGCATTCTCTCCATTTCTCTCTATCACAACACCCTCTTTGTGTTATATTTATTTACATACATGTCTACCTCCCTTCCCCTTCAATAGGCTGTGTAAATGTTAGGACAGATACCATAACTTTTTTATTTTTGTATTCCCTGCACAAAGTAGGCCCTTAAGTGCTTATTGAATTAAACACACATATATTTGGAGAGTTCTATCTATTTCTTCTAACTCTCAACCACAGAAAGTGATATATCCATAGTATGCATGTCTCTCTCTCTCACACACACACACACACACACACACACACACACACACACACAAATACAAACAATGTGCAAAATAACTCCTTCCTCCTCCCAGCTCCAATTCCAGTGCATAGAGAGTAACTTTAAAAAGATTTTTAGAAACAATTAGGATTGAAAGTACTTTAAATATACAGACTCCTTATTGCTAAATCATTTTAAATTGTGTATTGTTTTCAGCTTAGCCAAAATCTATTTGGGAGGGAATTAAAATTCAAGAAGCAGTAAATGAGCATTCTATGTGAAAGACACTGCTACAATCTAGTAGGGGAGATAAAACACATGTATATATATATATATCTCTATATATATATATCTATATATATATCTACAATACAAAGTTGAATATGTTACATGTTACATAAATTGGCAATTTATTATTTATTACCTTGTTTTATGTGTATTTGACTTGTTTTCCCCCAAAGCCCCTAAATTCCTACAGGGCAGAGATCCTGAATTATATCTATTCACTGTCCAATACAGTTAAAACAGATGCTCAATAAATACTTGCTGACTGACTGTTCATTGGGGACAGAGTATGCCTTTTCAAAAACAAAATGTTCTACTTGTATTCATGTCTGAATAATATATATTTTAGAAGGTACCAAATTCACCTATCACAAACTTTCAAATTTTTTAGAACCTGATTAACATGTAATTGGGAAATGTTTAACAAAATAAATACATAATAAAAATAGATAATTTGTGACTTTCTATGTCAACATTTGACAGGCACGTGATCCATTTTTATTTGAGTTAGACACGACTTCTTAGAATATAGCAGTTGATTGTAATTAAACTAGAGATCAATTTCTATAATAGTTTGTGGCTCCCTCTCCCTTTTGTTCAAGATAAGAAACAGATCTACTTTGCATCTTTAAGATAAAATTAGTTTAGAATATTACATTTCCTTTTATACTCAGATATTAATAGTTGCTATTCTTAAGTCCAAGGGAAAGAGATCTAGATTTGCCTCAATTGTTAAGATTTTTGCTTCTAAATGAATTCTTTCAGTAATGTATCATCTAGAGTAAGTAAAAAATAATGCTACTTAAAAATACCCCTGGTCAGTGGGAAAAGGGTATGGATGGTGATATACAAATTATTACCATTAGATATATATCAAGGCCTCCAAGCATCTTAAAATACAGAATGCAATGAATATATTGTGATCCTGTTATGGTCGCTAGAACTAGTACTTTCGGCACTATCCTCTAATAAGGCTAGGGAGTTTTGCTTAAGACATCATAAAATGAAGTAAAAAAATGTGTTTGTTCTAATATATCAGGTTATGAATAGGAATTGAATGAAAAAAATCCTTAGGGATTTGTTTAGGAAGACTGTTGGCCATTTTGGTGAAGTAGAAGAGTTAAGCTGGAGTAAGGTAGTACCATGAGAAAACAGAAAAGGTATCGAGTAGAGCTGATGATCTGTTCAAGGCCCTTGGCTATGGAAGGAGCACTACATATGTCCTTAAGAATGGTGGCTAACTTTCCTAAGCCATTCCTAAGGCAGCTCAATGGAAGGTAAGGAGGACTAATCTTTAGATCAGAAGAGACCTGGGTTTGAGTTTGTTCTCAGATTCTTACTACTTTGTATGATTTTGGGATGATCACTCAATTTCTTTCAGCTTAGTATTCTTCTTTCACAACATGGGGATAAGTTAGTAGCGGTAGTACCTGTGTCACAGAATTCTTATAAGGATCAAATAAGATAATGTGTATAAAATGCTTTGTAAACTTTCAATGCTGTATGAGAAACAATTATTATCTTCAACTGAATAGGTATTTATGTGCTGGTATAAGGAACAAGTTTTCATTCTTTGGTTCAAGAAAATTTTCATTTGAGGGAAAACAAGGTTTTTTAGTTTAGATCTAGATGATTTACCATCCGGGGTCTTCTAATTAGATTGGCCATTTTAAAGCTCTGGCTGATAGAAATTTGAGTAACAAGTGTTTAATCCAGGATTATTCTCAATATCTCATAACTTTCATTTCAGCATCCATCAAAGACGCTTGGCACATTCAAGTGCTGGCTCTAGGTGTCCTTGAAAAAACTTGAGTGAAAGCATGATGGTTCTGGGTTTTGCAGAATCACAATAGATTAGAGAGTTAAGGGCAGTACAGAACAATCATAGGATTAAGGGCTCCTCAATCTCAGGTCTTCATATATTGTACATTATGACATTGCCTTGCACACAATATATATTTAATAAAAATTTGTTCATTTATGAAGGTGCAACTAGAGAACTGGTCAGTACAAAGATTTCTAAATGTAATGTATAGAAGGCAGAAAGCTAGCTACAGGGCACAGTGGATAGAACACTGGCCTTGGAATTAAAAAGACTCATCTTCATGAGTCTAAATCCAGCCTCATACACTTGCAGTGTGATGCTCAGTAGGTCACTTAACCCTGTTTGCCTCAGTTTCCTCATCTGTAAAGTAGGCTTCAGAAGGACATGACAAATCACTCCAATATCTCTGCTAAGAAAACCCAAAATGTGTTCATGAAGAGTCACACATGACTGAAATGACTGGACAACAGAAAGCAGAAATTTCCTGAAGGGATATTTTCACATATCTCCATATCACTAGTGGACAAAAGAATATAGGAATTGGAATTCAAAGATTTGGTTTCAAATTCTAGCTATCCCAATTATTCATGGGAAGTGATGCTGATTTTAAAAAAAGCATGAATAAAATCTTAAAGAATAAATGAGACAAGCATAATACTTACATTTCTTATTGCAAAATGTTGTAGAAAACACTTTGAAAAACTGAATATGAAAATGTAAATTGATATTATTACTATCACTATCGTTATTCTATCATTATTATATGAAACTGAGGAAGTACTTTAGCATATGACAATACTTAAAGCAGGTGTTGTTGGGGTCTGTGAATGTAAAAAAAAATCGACAATTATGATATAATTGGCTTCCTTTGTAATCCTCCATACTATATTTTATATTTAAAACATTTTGAGAAGGGGGTCTGGGGCTTCACTAGACTGCCAGAAGAATCTATGACAACAAAATGGTTGGGTGTGAAGACTGGGGTTAAAAGAGCAATGAAAACCTATGTTTATACTATTTAAATCCTGGATTTGCTAACTGCTAGAAAGGGGGGAGAAGGGGAAATTGCAATTTGATATAATCATTACAAACTTGGTTTTTGTACCCATTTTGCAGATGTGAATAATATTCTAAATTCTCTCCTGAGAAATTTATATATTGCATTTAACTAAAATCTAAGGAACCAAAATTGTTAGTTTCAATTTCTAGGAAAAAAGTGTTGATGTATACTTTGTTCCTTACCCCCTTTTCAAAGGCCCAGTTCTAAAAGTGCCATCTCTAGAGTTTCTTATTCCCTTGAGCACTGTGAGCTCTTTACCTTTAAAACCAGGTAAGTTATTAAATCTGGATCTCAAGTTAATGGGCTATCTTATGCCTACAGGGCCAGCTAATTAGTCTTAATTATCTCATTATAGATTCTAAGTATCTCCAGCTGTTTCTCTACCTCTTCCCCCTTACAATGTTTATTCTGCAGATAACCTCAGCCAACTGATGGACATAGGTAAAATGTCCATATTGTCTTCATACCTATCAATTTCATTTATTGTTGTTAACCAGGATTCTTGTTCATTTAGTTTTGTAGAGATGGAGTTTGGGAATCCAGAAGTTTCTTTATCTTTTATTCATGGGAGTAAAATAAAGGCAAAATCATTTAGGGCACTTTTGGGCACTAGCTGTCATAAAAATGAAGCCCCCAAATTATACTGGACTCATATTTTACTATTTGTACATTTAAGAGTATGATTGTAGTGTATTATGGTTGTTAAGCAGTAATCAGGAATTTCTATAACTTCATAGTCTTGAAAGTGTGGTTTTTCTCCCTCTCCATCCTGACCAGAAAATGAATCAATCAAAAAACACAAAGAACAAAATTTCTTCTATAATGAAGAGAAGAGGGAAGTTTGTTAATAATCAAGAAAGAATAATAATACAGAAAAATATTGGTACAAAAGAAAGATAAGTAATTTAAAATGGAAACTTTCCCCTATTTTCTTCACTTTCTAAATTTTACTTTCCTTTATGTAATCAAATATCAGTTTTGTGTGTGTGTGTGTGTGTATGTGTGTGTGACAAAACAAAAAAAAAATCCCACTCCAAAACCCTTACTAAAACACAAAGGTAGAAATACCACTAGCCACTCTTAAGAACATATATATATATATTTAAAGAAATAGTACTGTTTTGTCTCTTTCCAAAATTATCAATAGCACAGAATTTTATTTTCTGTGGAAAACATTAGTCCTACCATTTCTAAACATATGCTCACTTTGTGATCACTCTGACTCAAAGAGCAATCACATAATCTCCAAGTGATAAAAAAGTTAATGGTACAGGAGATCATTATATACTTTAACAACAGTACTATATGATGATCAATTCTGATGGACGTAGCCATTTCCAGCAATGAGATAAACCAAATCGGTTCCAATTGAGCAGTAATGAATTGAACCAGCTACAACCAGCGATAGAACTCTGGGAGATGACTATGAACCACTACATAGAATTCCCAATCCCTTTATTTTTGTCCGCCTGCATTTTTGATTTCTTTCACAGGCAAATAGTACACTATTTCAAAGTCCGATTCTTGTTGTACAGCAAAATAACTGTTAGGACATGTATGCTTATATTGTATTTAATTTATACTTTAACATATTTAACATGTATTGGTCAACCTGCCATTGTGGGGAGGGGGTGGGGGGAAGGAAGGGAAAAATTGGAACAAAAGGTTTGGCAACTGTCAATGCTGTAAAATTACCCATGCATATAACTTGTAAATAAAAAGCTATAATAAAAAAAAAGTTAATGGTACCAATCAATACTAAATTCACAACTAGTACAACCTCAATTCATAATCAGTACTATTAGGTTCTCCATAAGGAAGAAGAGCCTCCTTGTAGCTATTTTCATTTTTTCCCCCCTTTGCCAACTCAATTCGCCCTTGTTCATATTAAACTAAAAAAAATGTTTGTATCACATTGAAGGGTTTTATACTGAATGGCACCCTAGAGATTCTTCATTGACTGGCTTGGGCAATACTATCTTTCCTTTAGTTTATTAGTTTGACAAAGTTAATTTAAAAACAATCTAGGGAACCTCAAATGATTCCTGGAAGGGTGCATGGATCTGTCCATGAGGTTAGTTGTCCTGCTTAGTTTGCATACATGGAGTCTTCAGAGACAGTTTTTGGCTTCCTAATTGAACAATTTCTTTAAAATACAGAAAAGAAAGAAAAATGGAAATTGTTGAAAATACATATTTTCACATTTTGAAAAGGGAAAATATTTTGATGATACATGGTTAATGGTTCTGATCTTTTCACAAATGGGTAATTCTTTCTGTTTAGCCAAGGACCAATTTGATAAAGTGGTACAATTATTTATTACCAAAAAAAAAAAAAGCCCATTTTCATCAGAAATATAACCTTGGGCACATCAAATCTAATCAAATCTACAGAAAGTACAAATTGTTGAATAAAAACCAAAATGCATTTCAAAGTAAATACCAAATAATATGACACCCAATTCCCCCCCCACCCCCTTTTCTAATCACTTCAGTGAGCATGGCTCAGACATAAAATCCATTCAATCTATTTTTTCCAAATTAAGTTAAAACTTGTTTTTCACTTTAATCCAAGAAACCTATCCATAGACTAATTAATGGGCAAGGCAACAATTATTTTGAGCTGCTACTGCAAAAGTAAATCAGTTATATGAAAAGATTACCTATTTTTTTTTCTTAAAATTTATGAAAGCTTTTTGTTATTTACTCACTCTGTGAACATTCTGATACTTTAACTTGTCCTGTTCCATACTGTTACTCATCCTGAATAGGAATAAAGTTTCCCAATCAAGAGGGTTATTTATAAGAATAGATAAGGTTCTTTCTTTCTTATTTACTATTATTATTTAAATAAAACTATAAAGTCATATTGTTTTACTGAGTAATGTAGAGAGTACTGTTACATTCAGTTTAGTAGATAAGACAAATTTTCAAAAAATAATTGTGTTTAACAGGATTTCACAAAACAATATATTTTGCACAGAGTTCAGAGCAACAAATAGTTGAACATTTAAAATGACTTGTAGAAAGAATTTAGTATTTATTCCCTCTTCGGGAGGCCAATAGTCAAAGCTGTATGCTTCTAGGTATTGACAGGTATGGCTGGTTCCATGGGCCCTAATTATTGTATGATTATGTACCACTTGACTAGGTTCTGTGATTCTTCTGACAGTGGCAACTTTGGGCCTTAATGCAATATAATGTAATGTAATGAAAAAGGGAGAAATTCTGACAATATCCATTAGGAATCGATAATGCAATTTCATATTTATAAAAGTAAGCATTAATACACTAGCACCTTATTTTTGGATAACACTTTATTGTTTATAAACTTATACATTTTTCCATTTGAGTCTTAGAATTGTTCTGTGAGGGAGGTAGAAGATATGAATTATTCTCATTTTCTAGGGAAGGAAATTTAAGCAAAACAAAGTTGAAGTAATTTGCCCAAACTCAAGTAGCAAAAACTCAAACCCAGATCTTTTATCTCTAGTATAGTGGAAAAAGATCTAGATTTGGAGTCGGAAAACCTCTGCTTGAATTTGCACTCTGCCTCTTACTCTTATATAACCCGAGAAGTTGAGAAGTCATTTGACCTCCATAGGTTTAAATTTCTTCCTATAGAAAATGAAGAAGTTGGATTAGATGATCTCTGAGATCCTTTTTCGCTTCAAAATCCTACTCTTCCAAGTGCTTTGAGGAATAAGATGTTTGAGATGAAAACAAAAAGGTGCTATTCAAAAAGGTAGAGGCCAAAGTAAGATTTTCTTTCTATTACAATGTAAGCTTTGTGTGGGAAGGGACCATCTTATGGTTCTTGGTAACCAAGAGAGAATCTAGCTCTGCCCCTCCCACATCACTTGTACATATTTCTGGTGATGAAGATGATGATGAATGACAAGAATATGGGTCTGTTCTGCTTTCCCTGGATACCCCATCCCCCAGAAGCCTGGAATTGAGGCCAGTGTGGGGGTGCCAAACTGTCAGTCAGTCAGATGTTCTGTTGCCGAAGGGGACCAGATGATCAGGTTTTGCATGCCTGGTTTACACTCTTCAAATATTTATAGACAGTTCTCTTTGCCTCCAGCCTTAGTTGTCACTTAGCCAAGTTATACATACATAGTTCTTTTAATCTTTCTTTAGAAATCAATCCCATTCAGCTTCTTAATCATTCTGGACGCTTTTCTCTAAACTTTCTGCAGTTTATCTTTCTTATAATTTATTCTACTGAATCACAGTGAAATGCTTCCTATGCAGAAACACAGTTACCTATATGAGTGACTGTCATGTTTCCCTTACAAGGAACAATTCCTTTATCTCTATAGCACACAGTTGTTTGTCATTCTTTCTTTTAGTATTATCACATAAAAAATTTCATATTTAAGTTGATAAATGAATCAGTACATCATGAAAAGGAAGCACTATTTCCCATCATCTGCATTGTAGTTTAACAGAAGCAGCCTTGGTTGCTATTGTTGTTGACTTCATTTGTGGTTTTCTTGGTAGACAGAGTGCTTTGCCATTTTCTTCATCAACCCATTTTACAGATGAGGAACTGATGCCAACAGGAGTTAAGTGACTTGCCCAGGTCAAACAGTCAGTAAGTATTTGAGGCCACATTTGAATTTGGGTCCTGACTCCAGGACAAGTGCTCTGACCACTGTACCACCCTGCTTTCAAAAGCACCCTAGACTGTGAATTCAAAGACTTCAGATTCTGTTCTCAACTCTGGAGTCTTAGAGCCAACCTCTCCTAACCCTAGGAGTGATTCTGTGTCTGACAAATAAGGGCTCTGAATTACATGATCTTTAGGTTCTTCAGACTTTCCAATCCTGAGATTCTTAACTATAAATGACACATTCACTGACCTGCTCTTCTAATTCAACAAGAGTTAACATACAGGTCGTAATGCTTCCTGGGAGAATACTAAAGAGACAATGACCTGGCTGCTACTTTTGGGAGAAAGAAAGCACTCTGAATTTTGGTTCTCTCCCCACCTATCACTTTATCTTGTTAGTTCCAAAGTCCTAGTTATAGATGTTCAGGTGAGAGATAATCAATGAAAGGACTCTTGGATGGGATAAGCTTAAGCTGCCTTTCAAAAATCTTCTGGAACTGATATTAGTAAATGGAAGCCCAAATTTCAAGAGCTCCTAGAAATGGCATAAGATGGCAAAAACTAACAAGAGAAATTTATTGTGAACTTGAAGAGAGCTGAAAGATCATCTGTGCCAAGTCTGTCCTTTTTCAGAGAGAAAAGCTCCTTCAAGTCAATACTAAGTAGCAGGAACTAAGTAGGAGAGTCTGGATGGCTCAGTCTTCTACTCATAGACACTTTGGTTTCTAAATTCAAATCAAACTCTTATTTCCTTTATCAAGCTGACATTAGTAACCTTACCTAGATCAACCATGAGGAGGCGAGTAAGAGCTGTGTAGAATGTTGTTCGACATCTGAGGTCACTGAGATTGTAGTCTTCATTGACACCCAGAAAAGGAAAGTGCTCACTCTAACAAAAACAAAATGGCATCCAGAGTTAAAATGTTTTACCAAACTATGAAGAACACTGAAATCACAGATGAGAGAATAAGACTTACAGTATGATTCTGAAGCATGAATTTCACAGCCTCTATTTTCACCAGTTTTTTTAAAAGAATATAAGTAATAGTAGTCAAGGATTTTTTTGGGGGGGAAGAGGGCAAGAATTTAATTTCAGAAGTGTGTAACCAGAACAACATTTAACTATATAATACTGATTTTTTCCATATGAAGGATAAACATTAATCCTAAAAAAGCATACGTTATAGAAATGTCTTTCACTGTCAGTAATAATCCATTATTAACCAATGCAATTACTTTTCATATCTTATATAGAATTCTAGTCATGAAAAAGAAGAATGAATTTTATAATTAAGATAAGAATTCTCTTAGTATTAAAGTCTTGATGGTAGAAAATTAAAACTGACCTCTTTTAAATTTTGGATGTTACTTTAAATTTCTTTTTACTTAATGTGATTTTATCATAAAATAATTATCAAAGAGCCATAATGGAGAAAAAATTACTCAAGAAGCAATGAGTTCTGCTAGAAAAATTGTAAGAAAATCCTGCTCAGAATGGTATCAGAGAGCTTAGTATATGACATATACCTAGTGATGAAGTGGCTCAATGTTTCAGGGCCACGGGCTTTGAGCACTAAGAGCAGAGGAATTGGGGCGGGGGGCAAAGAGGAGAATAATTTGTTAAGGGCTAAATGTGTGCCAGGAACTGTATTAAATGCTGAGGACACAAAGAAAAAGCAAAAGATTCTCTGCCTGTCTAGAGCCTACAATTTAACAAGTAAGGTAGACCTTGCTTCTATTTCTGGCTCTGCCCACAACCAGCTCAGTGACCTTAAATAAGTTGTTAGCCTCTAGGAGCTTCAGTTTTCCCATTTGTAAAATGGGGATGACAATTCCTGCTCACACACAGGATTGTTTTAGGGCTCAAAAGGAAATAATGGATGTAAAAATGCTTTTTTCGAAGTGTTAAGAGTTACATATGATATGACATTGGTTTTATTCTTGTAGGTATCTGTAGTATTTATAATTTGTCTCATCCACTAGACTATATACTTAAAAGTCAGTTCATATACTAATTTTCCACCAAACAATGTTTTATTTACAGTGAATGCTTGATAAATAAGGCTTATTGATTGATTGACAGGCTGATGTGGGCAGAAGCAGTGCTGATAAATTGAAAGCCTTTCGTTGCCTACACAGCATGGAAACTAGATGACTTTACAGTGCCACTCAATAAATGGAAGAATTGCCACTCAAACTTCATTTGGCTAATAGGGGAAAGAATCAATAAACTAGGAAATATCTTAAGTAATTACCATATACAAATTTTCTTGCAGTTGCAAAGTTAAAAGTGACAGGGTCTTTGGGAAATAAGAATGTTGCCATTAATAGGAATTTTTCTGTCAGTGCTGTTAATAAACAGCAAGTCATGTTTTGACAATAGAATATTTATGGTAGCAATAAAAAGAACATTCACAGGAAGAATCTAATCTGCCAAAGACACATTTGTTGCAAAACTGCATCTGTGCACTTTGTACCAAGGCCAGACTTAGTGCCTTTTAATTACATTCTAAAGAAAAAATAATTAAGAATGCATTGTTTTTTTCATGTTAGGAATAAATAATAGTAAAACAAGTTCATATGCATAAATACTATGACTTTATATTTCTTTCCAGAAACCCAAGGCTTGCTATGGCCATAAAAAGAAGGTATACTGAATCAAAGCAAACAAATAATACTTTAAAGAAAAAGAAAGATGGGCAGGGTACATATTCACTTTTAACTCACTCTTCTCTGGATAACTAGGCTCTCAGTTTCCTTCAGTTCGTCAGCCAATCAGAAAAAAAAAACATTTAAGAGTCTACCATGTGCCAGACACTACTAAGTACTGAAGATACAATGATAAAGAAAAACAAGTCTACTTTCAAGGAGCTTACAGCCTAATGGGGGAAAAGACAACACACACACAAAATGAATCTGGCAATATCAGGTCACTGGTGAACCAAAAGGGGGAATAAAGGAGACACATAAATTAGAACTCAATTATATTAGTTCTATCACAGAATGGGCTAATTCCTGTCAGCTGTCAGTACAGCCATAGAAAGGCAATATTCCTAGAGATGAAATAGAGAAAAAACAGAGAAAATGGTATACCACCAGAATAACAGTCCAGGAAAGAAAGTTTCCTGACGTTTTGTAGCAGAGAATGATTTACTAAGAGGATACATAAGAAGGTTTTTAACCTGTCTTCCAGTTTCATGAAATTTGTCTTTATAGTATAGACACACATCATGCAATTAGACTGCTACAATAAAATTGCCAAAAGGTTTCTTTTTCTATCTATTTACTTAAGAAAAAGCTAGGCAAGAAACACAAAGGTTGGCATTACTAATGGGGAAAGGCTAGAAAGAAAAATATTGGAGAAAAAATGGGAGAATCTTCTACTAGAGGGATGAATATTATGAAATTAAGTATTGATGATAGGAATGATAATTACTCATATTTATATAGCTCTTTTAAGTTTTACAAAATACTTTCTTTACAATAAACAATGTGCAAGTGGCACAAGCATATGATTACCTTCACTTTACTAAATAGGATGAGAATGTGTTGTTCCCTTAATGTAATGGAATAGCTTAGTTTTCCATAGAGCCTAGAACACTTTTCAGAGAGTAAAAGAGTAAAATAAGTTAATATGTTTGAATAGATTATACTGATAATAAAACTAAAGAATAATATATATATGGAGGCAAAACCAAGATGATCTAATAGCAGCAAGAAATATGGCAAGCTCCTTACATATAACTTCTAACAGGTTTAGAAAATGTTAGACCAAATCCTTATTGGGAAATTCAAGGAAAAAATCACAATGAATCTTTTATCCATCTCATTGTTGACAAAGGGAGAAAGCTAAGAAATGTGCAGATAATGGGGATGGGATCTGACTTATGTCAGATAAGCCACATAACCATTCCAGGGTAGGGAGAAGCTACGGAACAAGACAAGAGACCCCAGAACTACCATAAAAAGGCCTAAAGTAATATAGGATTAGGAAAAGGTGCCAACTAGTAGCTCTGTAGCTCCTTACCTAGTTCTGGATCACTGATCCTGGGTGGAATACAATATTGCAGGATATATCCTAAGCTTACAACCCAAAATACCTTACTCAGCAAAAATGCGCATAACATTGAAAAAACCTAGACTTTTAATAAACTAGAGGATTTCCAAGCATTCCTGATGAAAAGATGGAGTTGCAGAGAAATTTTGAAATACAAACAAAGGAATCAAGAGAAACATAAAAGGTGAACACGAGTAAGAGATCATAAAAGACAAAGCAAAGATGAACTGTTTACTTTTCTATTATGGGAAGATGATGCCCTCATTCTCATATGGGTATATAAGTGCCCTCAGAGCAATATTATCATTAGGAGTTATTAGGGAAGTTAAATAAGAAAGTGGAATTGGAAGTGGTTTTGTTAAGTTTTGACAAATTTTAAAAGAAGAATGGAAAAATGGGTAAGAGGAATATACTAGAGAGCAAAAGGGAGAGGAAGGTTAGGAAAAATTATCTCACATAATCAGGTTGTGTAAGCAGAAGTTTATATAAATAAGGAAGAGAAATGGATAGGGAACTGATGATACTTGAAACTCACTCTCATTTGAAGCAAAGGAGGAAAAATACACATACATACACTTAGTTGGGTATATAACATTTGCTATTCAATTGTTTTTAGCTGACTTTAACTCTTCATGACCTTATTTGAGATTTTCTTGGCAAATATAATGGAGAGGTTTGCCTTTTCCTTTTCTATCTCATTTTACAGTTTAAGACATTGAGGCAGAGTTTAATGATTTGCATAGAATCATACAACTATACTCAGTGCCTGAGACCTGTACTCTCCAGAAAATGAGTCTTCCTGATTCCAGGTCTAGTGTTCGATCCTCTGGCTGACCCAGCTGCCCCGGCAACATGAATACATTTCACTTAATAGGGAAATAGGAAGAAGAGGGGACAAGGAAGAGGGGGGATAAGAGGGAGCATGTCCTAAGGAACAGATTAGTCTTAGGAAAATCTATTTAAGGGTGCATAAAAATATTTATAGCAGCTTTTTGTGGTAGCAAAGAACTGGAAATTTGAAGGGTACCCAACAATCAGCTGGGGAACAGCTCAACAAGTTATGGTATATAAATGTGAAACAATAGAATTTTGCTACATGGAAATTATGAAAATAATCATAATGGAGGAAACTGAACTTATATGAATTGATGGAGAGTGAAATGAGCAAAGCCAAGAGAACAATTTATAAAATAATATTATAAGGTTAAACAACTTTGAAAGATTAAGGAAATATGATCAGCATAAAGACCAATTATAATTCCAAAAGACTCAATGTGAAACTACCTCTCACCTAAAATAGAAGCATTCAAAAGAACAGAGTGAGACATAAACATAAATATGTATGTATATATATATACACATATTTGGACATAACTGATGCAGAAACTTGTTTTCCTTGATTCTATATGTTTGTATTAAGAGTTTTATATTTCTTTCTAAGTTTGGTGAAAAGAGTGGAAGAGAAGGTAGATTTTTGCTGATAAAAAAAAAGAAAAAAATCTATAGAAATGCAGCTAAGTGGCAGACCAGATAGAATGATAGATTTGAATCAGGTGACCTGACAGATGCTAGATAAGCTATGTGTTGCTGGGCAAGTTGCTTAACTTCTGTGTTTGCATCATTTTTCTCATCTATAAAATGGAGATAATATCAATACCTACCTTTTAGGGAGAGGATGAAATCTGATAATATATGCAAAATATTTTGCAGATCTTAAAAGTTCTACATAGATACTAGCTATCACTTACACATTTATGGATAATATTTTGAGGACAGAATTATACCTTTTTCAACTAATGGAGTCAATTAAGTCCCAAGCCTTAAACAATGTACCATATATTTTGCCAGGTACCCACCCATGTGGAAGTCTGGTAAGCCTATATTTGGGTATGAGTTAAGGGAGGGACTGGGATACCTTCTGTTTGAGTACTTGCAGGTATTATTTCTTATTTGTTGTTGTGTTAAACAGCCTTTTAATTGGCTGCTGGACTGGAAATAAGTATGGCTGTTTTCTTCCCTGACAGCAAGCCAGGCTAAAATTACTACTAACTTTTTTAGGTTAGGGGGAGGGGCATTGTGCAATTTCTGCCTCCAGGCCTCTGTGTGACAATGAATGTGAATGATCAGTGTCTTCTGTTTATTCTATCTAGATCTCAGGTGCCACAGAATGACCCAGGTAATCTTGTGAAACTCAGAGGTCAAAAAAGTCATCAAAGGTCTTTTCAGTAACTAGGGTTGATGGTAGCAGCAGAAGACAAATCTAATGTGACTGTGTCCTGAGGAGTGACCTCCTTGACATAGACCAGTAGAGAATCAACCTGGTATCTGAGATGTTGTATACTATAAGCACTTTTTTATTGGCTATACAACACCTAGAAGCGAATTTGGTGGGAAATTTGTGAAGGAAGGAATCGCAATGCCATGAAGTATCTTTCTTTACTAGAAATCAGGTGAAGGAATGCTTTATAACAACCACTTTAATTTTGAGTCAACTCTCTCCAGGGACTTTGTGTATAGAAGGGAGGTTGCATCTCTGGGTTTGGAGAGTTGCTATTGTACTTTAGCCATTGTTATACTTTCTTAGGAAATGTCTCTTTGTAAAAACCTAATTAATTAATATTGGGGAGATGCTAACTGGTCAAATGGTCTTTACTGGGAAATACTGAATGGGAATCTTATTATTATTATTATTACTATTATCTAGGTTATTCCTAGAACTCAATAGGTAGAAGGGAGGAGCTTATCTCTGGGAACCAACCTGCTAATCCAAATAGGATCCAAAACCTTTGCTACATTCATGGAAACGATTTATTTATTTATTTTGTTATCAATACAATATGTTAGAAATAACTGGAAGGGTGATAATGACAACAAATATGTTTGAAATCTATGGTGATGGTTGTTTTTCCCATGCCTTAAATCCAAACCACTTTGATTCTCATTGATTAGCCAGTCCTAAGCTAAGCCCTATTTGATCATAGTATGGGTCCTAATTGATGCAGATGGAATATAAATATGAATCTTTTCTGCTTCTAGCCAGAAACTCTGACGGTCTTCTCCTCCTAGCTTTCTTTCTTTATTTTTGACTAGGTAAAAGGGGAAATTCTTTGCCTCAATTGCTACCTAGTCTTAATCACTGAAGGAATTGCTGCCTTAGTCAAACTGAGACCTGCTGAAGACCTTAGCTTAAAAAAGCCAAGTCTCCCACTGCATCCAGGGCTATCTATCTCTAGTTGTCCTGATCTATATCTGGTCCTGGACCCAGAAGCTCTGAAAGGGAAAGTGGGGCAGGTGACATAACCCAGCCTCCCTTACTTATATCCAATTCACTTGCATGTCACAGCATCATCTCTCTGAGGTCATAGTACTCTTTGAGAAGGAAGGACAAACAACAACAACAAGGTCTGGGACTTCATTAATGTGAGAAGTCCTTGATTAGTAATTTCCTCTTCTCATGAAGATCAAAAATATCTGATATCTGTCTGGATCACTAAACATGGACCTGCCAGATGCAGGTTTTGAATTCAGATCTTCTTGCTTCTTAGGCCAGCTCTTTAGCCACTCTATTGCTGCTTCAGAAAGCTCAAGTACAAAGTCAAAAATTCCAAAATTCTAAGATTTTCCTTCAACAGAACAGGCAGAACCAATATACAAGCAGGAAGTGGAAAACAAAACTATCTTTCACTCAGACCTCTGACTCACCAGAAATTGTAGTTGGATGCAAAGACTTAATCCATCAACCAGACCAAAAGCAACATGCATTGAGCATCCATTAGTTGAACAACATTGTGATATATCTTGTGGGAAATTATTCAAAAGGAAAAAAGTCCTATTTTTTGAGAAATTTATAGTGTAAGGCAAGATAAGTTCAACAAGGAATAGTTTATTCTACTAGTCATAGATACTTATTTACTAACTATTCTGAGAAAAAAAAATAACAGGAGAGTTTATTACAAATTAGATGCTTTTTAGTTGTCATTAAAAAAAAGGGAACATGAGATAACTCTGGAAAGGATTCATCAAGAAAGTATTTTTAGTAGAATTTTGAAATATCAGAAGGACTTAATGAAAAAGACTTCAAATGAAAGGAATGGATGTGATGGCTCATGGTTTAAAGAAGACGAAGAATGTAAGAGAAGAAGGAAAATATGCTTGATAAAGAAGAAAACAAGGTAGAGAAGAAAATTAGGAAGTTACAGGGATAATGGTTGAGGACTTTGCAAGGATTTTAATTTAACATACATGATTAGAAGGAAATGTAGGCCAGTTGTATAGTAAGAGAAAGGGATAGCTGATAAAACAGCATGGTGGTTGCATTGGTACACATGGAATATTTTAGAAATCTAGACCAAGTGTTCTTCCTGGTTTCTAGGAGCTTTTTTTTTTTTTTTAATTTTTTTTGATAACATTGTTTATACTTCATTAGAGCTATATGTATTTCATTATGTGATATATTTCATAATAACTGATTTTCTTTGCAAGCCTATGTATTGATTGGGTATATCTTAAATCTTACTGAGTAAGGCTTTCCCTGACTGCTAAAAGAGTACAAACAAGGTTAGGAAGTCCTAATCTTGAGGAAGGCTGCCAACACATTGGGCAGATCCTCTATTATGAGTTCATAGCACTGCCCAGACAAGAATCGCATAGGCTAACAGGATTCTAATCAACAAAACTGGAAGGACTACAGACACTGATAAAATAATGGATTCATTAATGTACTCAAATCCAAGATCAGAAATTTTATTTTGGCATAAAAACTGATGGGAAGTAATTGTGAGCTTCTGTAAAAGATAGTGACATAATAGAACTAAGACCTAAGAAAGGCAGTTCTTACAGAACAGGTGAACACTAAGTAAGAATGGAGATGAAAGACAAATGTTATGAAGGAAGAATTGGCAGAACTTGGCTAAAGGAGTTAGATGATGGGTCTGAGAGTTAAAAATCAAAGCTGATTTCTACCCAACATTCCTGACTAGCAAAAAAAAAAAAACCCCAAAAAACAAAAAAACAAAACACTCATGGAAAGGCAAAGCCAGGAAATAAAAGTGGGCTACATGAATTATTCTCTGAAGAGGGAAATATCAATATTTGCATAGCAGAAGTACCTGTGATGAGATAATTTTCAGAAATGAATAAAGTACATCAATAAAATCAAGTTTGCTGATAATGCTTAGACTTCTATGTGGTAAAATTTTGTACTAATGGATAAGCAGAAGGGGGATCTCATAAAGGTGTATGTGGGCAAGATGAAAAGTAGTAGATTAGCTTCAATGTGGGCAAATATAAGATAATACATCAAGGTAAAAACAAGATGGGCCATGCTTATAAAAATCACAGACTCTGCTTTAAATTATAATCCAAGAAAATAAGTTTGGAATCATGGTTGATATTCCTTTGAAGTTATCAGCCCACTGTACTGCTGTGTCCCTTTAAAAGGTAAAGAAAATGTTTTGATTAATTAAGAAGGCCTTTGAAAACAGAGGTTTGTTTTCCTTTTATTTTTATCTTATTTTTATTAAAATAATGAAATTAGAACAGTATGTTATTCTATTCTTTTTACCCTAAGATAAAATAAAGTTGGATAAGGTCTAGGAAAAGACATGCAAAATGATCAAGATAAGAGAGTTTTCATGAACATGAATAAGAGATGTTTTAGTGTATTAAGAAAAATGACTAAGAGAAGATATGACTTTAGTTTATATCAGTACAAATTGTCAATTAACACAGTGTTGTTTACCAAATTACAATCTAGTAGAACTAATGATAGTCCTTTGAGTTTTCAAAGATAGATTGAAAGGAAATAAAAGAATCCTTTTTCAGAATACAATATAATAGATGTAGAAATATAAATGGGCTTAAGAAAGGCTTAAATAAGTAAATTCAGGATTTATTAAAAGGAAGTTAGGAATATACCTCTTATATCCCTAGTCTTGGAGGATAAATCAATGGTGGGATACTATAATATTTTGTAATAAAATGCCCAGATGTCACTGAATTAAAATATTAATCTATTTGAACTAAATATCTAACCATATATAAGATCTCTTATCTTATTATGAATTGCAACTATGAAACTATGAAAACCTACGAGCAAACTATGAAAAAAGTAACATTTATTTTAAAAAATGGTAACAGGAAGAAAAAAAATTGAAACAAAAAAATTTAGATAGAAACCAACTTTATCCTTTTCCTTCTTTTTCACTAATTAACTGAACTAGTTATGCTAATAGCTCACATGCTACTGAATATCCATTCTCCAAAATAACTGCTTCTGTTAACCACCAGAACAATTTTGGAGATTACAACTGTAGATAAGATAAACTTTCAAAGAAGTGTTATCTAATGATATTATCTGGTGTATCACAGTGAGGAAATTTCACACTGGCCCCTCACAAGGATAGTCATTGTATCACCATACCTGAAAAATACAAATCAAACATTTGGTTTCACAAATTCCTTAAAATCAGTTTTGGAAATGGAAAGAACAGAAAAAAACCCTATTATATAATAAATAAGCTGAGGAAATATAACATTTTCTTTCCAGTGGTCACTAGATTTTAAAGAAATTATAATGACTAATTTGGAGAGTTGCCCACTTAGAAAAAGAGCAGCCTTAGGGTGAACTTGACTGGCTAGCTACAGTATATGGAGTTCCGAGGTAGCAACCTCACAGATATAATTATTTGGTGATATTATTTTATTGTCACTGCAAAAGTCAATTCAACTATTTTCTAAGTAGGGAAAAAATCCTCTTGGGAATAGCAATAAATATGCAAGTGTATTTGGGGCATCTGACTTTCTGCTTTAAGCTAAATTACCCAATGAAATTTTCTAGCAATTGTACCCCATGCTGGTATCTCTTCTTAAAAGGGAGGTTATTTTTGCATTCTCAATATCTACAAGACAAATCAAATACTAGAAAACTGAAGTAAGAAGATTAATTGTGTACACTAGGGGGGGCCTAAACCTTTTTTGAATCATGCATCCCTTTGGCAGTTTGGTGAAACCTTTAGACTGTCTCAGAATAATGTTTTTAAATATGTAAAACAAAATACTAAATAAAGGAAACTAATTATATTGAAAATAATGATCAAAGCATAACACCCTTCCCCAACTTAAAGGATTTCAAATAAAGAATCTCTGGAATATGCTATAATATACAGATTAAGGTCAATTCAGAAGCAGATAAAATGATAAAGAATAGAAGCAACTCTAAATATCTGGAACAATCCATATTGTGAGTGATAAAATTTAAGATTTTATTTTAGACCACTACAAGCCATCTGCCCTTTTGAAGAAGGTAACAGTTTGAGGGGCAGGGAAAGTGTTGTTTTTCACTTATTTACTGTTTAATTTATTATTTTATCTCTTAAAGATAACAAAATTTTAAATATTATTTATTTATTAATATAATCTAATTAATAATGGTCTGTGGCTGATGGTTTCTACCTCAGTGCACTGTTAAACAAGGCCACATTTTAATAAGCCAAATAGTTGCTTATTTTTCTAAAAATAACAATTAGGATTAAAAACATATTATAGTAAAGATAACGATTGGAAACAACTAAAAATGCATTAGGGAACACCATGACTACACTGATATAGTTGCACCAGTCACATATTCCATTATGTAAATGAATTCAAAGATATTTCATGACTGATCAGCTGGAAGCGACATAATGATTTATAATTCAAATAACTGAGCATTGAAATCAAATTGAGCTAATATATATTTCTAAATATGCAAACCTGAAATAATTGTTAAAATAACACAAAAACAATGCACACTAGTGGAAATCATTTGTATTCCTTTGTTAAAGATGTCATAGTTTTTTTTAACTTTTATATAATGTTTTCTGGAATCATTTAAAAAAAACTTTGAGAAAACTGATCAAAAGTGGTAAACATTTTATAAAATTAAAAACTACATTTTCCAAACCAATTCATGAGGGGCTAAAAGCTACATGATGGAAAAATAATCAAAATGGTAGATATGAGTGAATGGGAAATTGCTAAAAACAACAATGCAAGTCAAATTAATTCTAGTTTAAAATTAAAATTAGATGTAAGGCATGGGATAATTCTACCTACAAGGAATGTTCTATAAAATATCTAATTTGCACAAAATATTTTAAATAAACCAATTCACTGTGAAAAAGTCAAAGTTTGAAAACCTAGGGAGTACTTATAAACCACTTCATATGTTAAAAATAAAAAGTATTTCAGTATTATTATTAAAAAAATATCGTGTGACTTTTTTTAATAAGAAAAAAATACATATCTTTAAAAGCCAAAATGACCACAGAAATTGGGTTGTATATCACTTTCCTGTAAAAAAGAAAAACAGCCTCGACAGGTGTAATTTATCATTTTTCTGATTTAATACCAAAGAAATATATTAAAATAATAAAAAGAATCCTGAAATCCTCAAAATTTGTAGTGATAAATAGCCCTCCCTGTCTTTATTGCATTATACCTACTAACAGAAATATTGCATGGTGGATTTTGCCAGACAAGGACGATTATTTTCCAATAAAAAGTTGCATATTAAATTCCAGCACAAAAGTGGGTGTCTAATACTTTGGAAATCTTTTATGGTTTGCCAAGGAACACAATTTTAAACTTAACTAATACAAACATATTACTGAAGTGAACCTATGTTAAAGGTTTCTCCATACAACCTCAACTATTGCTAAGCAGAAGCCACTATCTTCAGAAGGTTATGCTGAAATTAAAATATCAACTAATACTGAATACTTAACTAGACTAATATTTTTGTGCCTTCTACATTTCTCATAGGTAAAATACTTTATATATGTTTGGCTCATACATGGAACATGACAGCATCAGTAAAGTATAAATTAACAAAATATTTAATTTTTAGTTAAAAATAAAATATTAAAGACATTTGTGCATTTGACATGTAATGTAACATCTATTTTAAAAAATTCTATGTGGTTGGTTTTGTGAAGGTTAAAATTTAAAAATGTTATGATTAAGCTTACAGTTTGATCTTTTCTTTTCATTACCCACTCTTTCTTCATCCACTCTCATTTGTTTCCTTTTAATAGACAAAATGATGATCCTAAAAAATATCCAGTATATTCAGCACTTTTCTTTCTTTGACTATGGTGCAATATTTTAAAACATTCTGATATTTAAAAATAAAGTCCTAATTAAAAAAAAAAAACAAACAAACCCAGAACCAAAATCAGCTCCTTGATATATTGCAAAGAATCACATATTAGATAGTTAACTGTTTATGGATTTACTTGTACAAAAGAAGCCTTCAAAGAAAATCCTGTATTAGGCATCATGATACAGTAAAAAAAGTCATGGCTGAGGTGCCAGAGTGTACAGGTTTAAATTCCACCTTCTGCCCTTACTACTTATGAGTTACTACATCTCCTTAGGCCTCAGCTTCCTCATTAATTTGGAATCCCTTTAAGGTCTAGAACTATGACGCTGTTTGTGATCTTGGCATTTTCCCTTCCCCTTCTGCTACTTGTTTATTAGAGACTATAGAATCTGGGTTTGAATCTACCTATTCCATCTTAAACAAATAACTTTTCTCTGGACTTTGGGTGCCTCCTTGGTATTTAAATGAGACAGCTGGACTAGATGCTTTCTAAGTTTTAAATTTCTAATTTCCCTTTCAGAAGTAGTTCTATGTATCATGACAGTGTATAGTCCTACAAAGAAGGAAGGAACCTATCCACCAGTCTACCTTGTGAAGACATGGTGTTCCTGCATTAAAATATTTTTTTCTATCCTATATTATAAGTGTGTATGTGTGTGTGTGTGTGTGTGTGTGTGTGTGTGTGACTGCATCATTCCTTCTATTAGATAATAAGCTCCTTGGTGGCAGGGACTATGTTATTTTTCATTTTTCACTGTACTCCTAACACTGAGCTGTGTCTTATAAGTAACAACTGCTTAATAAATATTAATTGATTGGGTAAATAGTCCCCAAATATTAAAAATTATACAATTTTAGATTTGAAGGTACTTCAGAATTCATCTTGTCCAAATCCTTTCTGAAATAAAAATATCATATAGTAAGCTTGACAAATGATCACTTAGCTTCTAATGAAAACTTTTAGCGACAGGGAACTTTTAGCGAAAGGGTAACACACAAGGTTGCCACTTTGGCAGAATTAACAGTGATAATAGTAATGCTATATATGCATCATGCTACAGTTCATGCTCTACCAGAGATATAGCAAAAAGGATATCCAACAGAAAGATCATTTAGGAACTGCAGAGTTCTCACTATCACAGGTTCACATCTTCCCCAGTATTTAAGGTTTGTAACACTAAAAAAAAAAAAAAAAAAAAAAAGATTTAACTATATGATAAATTTTTTCTGGAAGAGAAGCCAGTATTGACTTTAGACAAATTTAATTAAGAGGTCAGATTATTATTACCACACATTTCACAAAATGTAAAACTGTCCCCCCAAAACAAGTAAATGTTTTCTACTTCACTCTTCTGTAAGAATAAAAATCTCAGTCATTTAATAATATACAGTCATTTTAAGTTGATTTCTGTACATTCTATAGATGTCTCGGTTTTTAATAGAGAAAATTAGATTTGCATATAGACAATATACATTACGGTAAATTAAAACATTAAAAGAATTATAATAAACTAGCCCCACTATTCAAAAATTCTTGGAAAGAAATTATTGTATCTATAGCTATAAACCATTTTTCTCATGGATGTGAAATTTTTAGACTTTTCTAAGTCAAAATCATAGGGAAAGCAAGGGATATGAAGTTTACTGTTATGCTCATTCTAGAATTTTTTTTTTTTTTTTTTTTTGCTGAGGCAATCAAGGTTAAGTAACTTGCCCAGGATCACAAAGCTAGGAAGTGTTGGTGTCTGAGAGAAGATTTGAACTCAGGTCCTCCTGACTTTGGGGCTGGTGCTCTATCCACTGCACCACCTAGCTGCCCCTCATTCTACAATTTTAAAGGGGTAATGAAATTGTCCCTTTAGGAACAGATGGAAAGAATTCTGATGCTTTCCTACTTTTCTTCTTCCCATAAACAGTAATCTTTCCAATGGGTTGGGGCTTTGGATATTTTTTCAACTGTTTCGAATCAATGTGCAAAAAATTAAAATCCATCAAACTAAGAAGTCACTGGCATTTGTAAGCTAAGAAACATCTCAAAGCACAAAAGAATCACAGACTTCAGAGTTGGAAGGGAACTAGCTAGTATGATAATCTTCCTTTTTTTTTTTTTTTTAACAAAGGAGGAACTTAAGGCTTAGAGATGTAAAGAGATTTTCCCAAAGTTATCCAAAGCTGTGAGATGGGGCTGACTTGATTAGAACTCCTAGACTCACATGCTCTTTCTTGTGTGCATTACCATCTCTTAATTAATGGATCATTTGACATAGAAGACAGTCTTCCATATGATTTATGGGTTTAAGATTTGTAAAAATAACCCAAGTTATAGACTGCTGTGCCCACATAGAAACCATAATGAAAACAGTCTAGACACCAAAACAGTTTTAACTATAATATCAAGATTTTGTTAAAGTAGCAATATTCAAAAAGTAAAGGAATAAGAAATCAAAGTATTAACTCACATTTTTGTCATAAATGTTTCTAGAACATGGTTGTCATCTGTTATTCCCAAGACCTCGGACATTCGGGCATATACCTACATGGAAATAGTTCTATAGTCATAAGGAGCATTATCAAGAAATATTTTAAAAACATACTAGCCAAAGGAACTGTTTCAAATTACAATTTATTTTCCATTTTTACAAGTGCATGAAAGGAAGAGTAACAACCAGTGAAAGTTTGGCATTTCTGGAGGAGAATTTAATGTTTGTTCAATTTTTCAATTCTTTAGAACATTTTTACCTAGTCAGAAAGTAGCCTCCCCTCTCTATAATCTATGGTAGTTACTCTGGATTAGGAAAAAAAAAGAAAAATCAGCAATAATATCGAAAACCCAACCAAAAATACATGTAATGTTTTCTGGCACCAGAAATTGCTTCTTGGTTTTAGAATCATACTTGAAATTAGGGGCAATTAAACAGTGCAGTGAATAAAGTGCTGGGGCTACAGTTGGGAAGCCTCAGAAAACTCATGAGGTCAAAATTGGTCTTAGACACTTACTACCTATGTGATCCTAGGTGAGTCATTTTACCCGTTTAGCTCAGTTTCTTCATCTGAAAAAAGGCCATTCAAGTATCAGTGCCAAGAAAACTCTAAATAAGGTTCACAAAGAGTTAGACGCTACTTGAAACAACTCAACAAGTACAACAAAAACTTCAAGTGACTTTTATAGTATGCTATTATACCTATGATATGCTCCATAATGAATTTTCTAGAAATATGTGCAAAAACCTCAAAAAACATGATTTAATAAGTCAAAAGGTGATAAACCATTTCAATTCCCCTCAGCCAGATTTTGCCTATGTTCTCCTGAAGAGAGATATGCCTTGCTTGTTTTGCTGACTTTTAAGTTCTAAAACCTGGATCTCTGAGGACACACTTTCCCTTTGGGAAAGTGAGCTGAAGACCTAGCTCAGGCTCCTCACAATCCAAACCTCGCCAGGCTTTATAAAAATACCCTACAGCTCCCACCCCAAGTGGGAGAATTCCACAGATGGCCAATGGAATGCTCTCTGCAAGGCTGGCAGAGTGAAAGGTGGGGGCTCAACCCTCTGCACACTCTGACACTTTGGTGTGATTCCAGATTATCCTATGTGAATCTAGGCCACTGCCAGACACCGGCTCCATGGGTGATTTCTCGCCTGTGATTTGATCCCCTCTGACTGTTTATTTGTTGCCTCAATTTCTCTTGGTCTGTTCTTTCATATGGCTTGGTTATTTAGCTCATGTTTTCTATACCTTCTGTTGTTTATATGGAAACATCAATTTAATGTATTTCCACAGGTCATGAGAGTAGCATAAAAATCATGGGGCACCACAAATCACCCAGAGTTATGGAGTGATTCAGGAAAGGTCAAGCTGTTCATTGCAGAAATCTCATACTGGGGTTTTAAATAGAATTCGAACCAAAGAGTCTCCTGTTCCAGGGTTGTAAAACTAAGTTTCTTTTGTCCAGATGGTTCTCTACAGCTTGGAAGAGTGGAAGATCTATATCTATATCTATATCTATATCTATATCTATATCTATATCTATCTATCTATCTATCTATATAGAGAGAGAAAGAAAGAAAGAAAGAAAGAAAGAAAGCAAGCCTTTAATCTACTATGAAAAGCTTTTTTTTAGAATTTCTTTAGCTGTTCTTGGTCTACCTTCCATGCACAATTTCTCTGAAAGGAAATTCTAAGTATGAAGCTCTGACAATTATTACAAATGTAAAATTCCCTTGGGCTGTGCTCTACATTCAGCAATATTGAGAGCTACTCATTGCTAGCCCTTAATAAGAGGAAGTTTAAACAAGTCATTACTTGTGGGAATGGCAAAGGGACAAAAAACAAACAAACAGAAATAGCTCTCTTTTCTTCCATTTCCTCACAACAGTCCTTTCTATGAATGAGGCTGGCACTACTGCTTTATAAAAATAATACAGTTTAAAAATCAGTAAGTTTTTGTATATTTTGCAAATATTCAGTATCCCCTCAGTTTTGGCCAGTCACTTCAAAAATAGTTCTGCATAGTACTGTAAAAATGAGAAGCTGGGTCAAAGAGATTCATGCAAGTTTACCCTAACTATAATTCATAGCAAATAGCCTATTGATGTATCATTCCTAAATACGGACTCCAATACTAGAAATCCCAATTTTTGATTAAAGCAGTTTCTGACAAGGATGCAATCTTTGAGGATCCATACATTACATATTACTACTTTTTCTTACTTAAGAACAACTTCAACACTTCAATATTTTACCACCTTGTAAGTTAATGATATAATTTTGGATCTTTTTTGGAAAATACATCACATTCATTTAAAAATAATCTTTATTATACACTTGATAACTATCCACAAACATGTATCTTAAAGCAATAATAAATAATCATTAAATTATAACTTCCATCATTTAGTTTATAGATAAAAGATATAAACAAGCTTTAATGAAGTAATATTAAATTCATCCTATTTATTTATGTTTTTGCCCCCATTTTCTGTATATTTCCCATATTTTACCATTGTTATTTATACAATAGAAATCAGAAATTTGTCTTTTTGATTCTACTTTCTTATTCATAAGCAAAGATTTTTTGACAATTACTATTTTACAATATATTTTAAGATCTGACATATAAAAAAGTCCTTCTATCCTTTCCTTTCTCATGATCTCCTTGAATATTTTCCCCTTGGTAAATTAGTATTTCTCCCTCCAGTTACACAGCAAAATAATTTTAAACATTTAT
This sequence comes from Sarcophilus harrisii, assembly GCF_902635505.1. Classification (NCBI taxonomy): domain Eukaryota; kingdom Metazoa; phylum Chordata; class Mammalia; order Dasyuromorphia; family Dasyuridae; genus Sarcophilus; species Sarcophilus harrisii. The sequence goes on along the minus strand of NC_045427.1, from coordinate 406,592,760 downwards.
TTTTACTAAATTTTGAGTTCAAATTTTTTCTTCCTTCTTCCATACCCATCCCTCTTTCTAACATAATTGGAAATTTGATATATATTATTATACATGTGCTATCACATAAAACATTTCCATATTAGTCACAGTTATAAAAAAGAAACAGTTTAAAAGCAAAAAAAAAAATGCAAAAAAGAATAAAGTGAAAAAAATTTGCTTCTATCTTCTTTCATAGTTCACCAGTTCTTTGATTGCATTTTTTCTTCTGAATCCTTTGTACCTGTCTTGGTTCACTGTGTTGCTGAGAAAAGCTGAGTCATTCATAGCTGATCATCATACAATCTTCTGATACCAAAAACAATGTTTTCTTGGTCCTGTTCATTTCACTTTGCCTCACTTTGTAGAAGTCTTTCTAGGTTTTGTTTTTTTTTTTTTTTGAAATATGCTTGTTTATCATTTCTACAATATCACATCATTATTGTACAAATCATTTGTACAATAGTATTCCATTACACTTACATACTGCCGTTTGTTCAGTCATCTCCCAACAGATGGGCATCCCCTTAGTTTCCAAAACAAAACAAAAGGGCAGTTATAAGTAATTTTTGTTTATGTTATGTCCTTCCCTCCTTTTTTTCACCATCTCTTTGGGATACAGCCCTAGCAGTGATATTGTTGGATCATAAGTTTGGTTAGATCAAACAGTTTGGTTCCAAATTGCTCTTCAGAATGGCTGGATCAATTCACAACTCTACTAACACTCCATTATTGTCTCAATGCCCTCCAAAATTTATCATTTTGCTTTTTTTGGGTCATATTAGGTGGTTCCTCAGAGTTGTTTTAATTTATATTTTTCTAATTAAAAATGATTAAAAAATAAACCTACATAAATCATTGGCATTTCTATATGTTACTAACAAAGCCCAACAGCAAAAGATAGAAAGAGAAATTCCATTTAAAATAACTGTAGATAATATGAAATATTTGGGAATCTACCTGCCAAGAGAAAATCAGGAACTATATGAACATAATTATGAAACACTTTTCACACAAATAAAATTAGATCTAAATAAGTGGAAGAATATCAAGTGCTTGTGGGTAAGCAGGGTTAATATAATAAAAATGACAATTCTACCTAAATTAATGTACTATTCAGTGCCATACCAATCAAACTGCCAAGAAATTAATTTATAGAGCTAAAAGGAAAAACAAAACTCATCTGGTAGAACAAACAAGTTGAAAATTTCAAAGGAATCAATGTAAAAAATGCAAAGAAAAGTGGCCTAGCTGTACCAAACTTAATACTAGATAATAAAGTGGTGGTCATTATAATCATTTAGGACTGGTTAAAAAATAGAATAGTGAATAAGTGGAATAGCTAAGTTCATGAGACACAATAGTCGATGACTAAAGTAATTCACCTTTTTTGCTAGACCCAAAGACTCCACTTTCTGGGATAAAAACTCATTATTTGACAAAAATTGCTGGGAAAATTGGAAAATAGTATGGCAAAAATTTGGCACTGACCAAAACCTATACCAAGATAAGGTTAAAATAAGTGTGTGATTTAGACATAATGAGTAATTCTATAAGCAAATTAGGAGAACAAGGGATAGTTTACTTCTCAGATCTGTGGAGAAGGGAGGAATTTATGGCCAAAGAACTAGAGAACATGAAATACAAAATGAATAATTTTAGTTACATTAAATTAAAAAGGTTTTGCCTAAACAAAACCAATTCTGCCAAGATTAGAAGGGAAGCAGAAAGTCAGGTAAATTTTTTTTACAGCCAGTGTTTCTGATAAAAGCTTCATTTTTAAAACATATAGAGAATTGACTCAAACTTACAAGAATACAAGCCATTCCCCAAATGATACAGGGTCAAAGGATATAAACAATTTTCAGATGAAGAGATTATAAAGCCATTTCTAGTCACATGTTAGAGAAATGCAAATTAAGACTACTCTGAGGTATCACTTCATATCTCTGACTAAGATGACAAGAAAAGATAATGATAAATGGAGGAGATAGAAAACTGGGACACTAATGCATTGTTGGTAGAGTTGTGAAATTATTCAATCATTCTAGAGGGCAATTTGGAACTATGCCCAAAAGGTTATAAAATTATGACTTTGATTCAGCAGTGTATCTACTGGGTCTCTATTCCGAAGAGATCATAAAAGAGGGAAAAGGACTCACATGTGCAAAATGTTTGTGGCAGCCCTTTTTGTAGTGCAAGGAACTGGAGATTGAGTGGATGCCCCTCCCTTTGGGAATGGCTGAAGAAATTATGGTGTATAAATATTATTAATGATATTATTGTTCTGTAAGAAATGATGAGCAGGCTCATTTCAGAAAGGCTGGAAAGACTTTTATGAACAAATGCTGAGTGAAGTGACCAGAACTAACTGTATACAATGATAACAAGATTATGTGATAATCAACTGTGATGGACTTGACTCTTTTCAACAACAAGGTAATTCAAGGCAATTCCAAGAGACTTGTAGTGAAAAGTATCATCCACTTCCAGAGAGAGAACTATTCAAACTGAATGTGGATCAAAGCATAGTATTTTAGAAAAAGGTGATTAATGATAAAACACACTTTCATCCCTTGGAAGCAAGATGACAAATTAGAAGTGCAGAATAACACATGTATTTTCAGACAAAATCTAGCATGTTGATATGTTTTGCTTGATTATAATTATTTGTTGCAAAGAATGTTTTCTATTAAAGGAGTCATGGGTTAGTGGGAAGTGATAGAGATATAAAAAAAAAGAAAGAAAAGAAAAGAACATAAACCAAACATAAAATACATAGGAAAAATGTTCAGATGAAGATATGATTGAGCAACTTTGTTAATGATAAATTTAATATAGTTAAAAACAGTTTGTGGTTTATTATACAGTGTTTACTTCTGTTCATATACATTAAAATGCTCCTATTTGCTGATTGTTTATAATAAAAATAATAATTTAATTAAAAAAAGAAGTGATGAGCAGATTGATTTCAGAAAAACTTGGAAAGACATATGCACTGATGCTGAGTGAAGAAGCAGAATCAAGAGAACATTGTATACAGTAACAAGAAGATTATGTGATGATCAACTGTGACAGACTTGGCTCTTTTGAATAAAAGCTGATTCAAAGCAATTCCAAGAGACTTGTGGTAAAAAGTACTATCCACATGCAGAGAGAGAGAGCTATATAGAATGAATGTGGATGAAAGCATAGTGTTTATTTTTTTAAACCATTTTTGTTGTTATTTGTTTTCTTGTTTTTTTCCCCCTCTTGATCTGATTTTTTGTGTGTGTGTACAGGATGGGAAATATAGAAATAGGTTTCGAAGAATTTTTGCTTTGTTTAAGCTATTTTAGATTATTTGCTGTCTTGAAGAAGAGGGAGGAGGGAAGGGTGAGAGAAAAAATTTGGAACACAAGGTTTTGCAAAGGTGAATGGTGAAAACTATCTTTGCATGCATCTGAAACAATAAAATACTATTTAACAAGTGATTTAAAGCACTTCTTCATATGCCTATAGATAGCTTTGATTTCTTCATCTGAAAACTGCTTGTTTTACATCCTTTGACCATTTACCAATTGGGAAATGACTTGTAATCTTATAAATTTGACTTAGTTTTCTATATGTTTAAGAAATGATGCCTTTAGCTGAGATAGTTGATGTAAATATTGTTTCTCAGTTTTCCATTTTCATCTAATCTTGATTACATTGTTCTGTTTATGCAAAAGCTTTTTAATTTAATATAATCAAAATTATCCATTTTATGTTTCATATTGTCCAAAAGCTTTTTAATTTAATATAATCAAAATTATCTATTTTATGTTTCATATTGTTCTCTATCTCTTCTTAAGTCATGAACTGGTAACTCACTTAACTTCTTTAAGAATTTGGGTGCTATATCACTTAGTTCATCTATGTTAAGTATTAATATGACTTCATTGTTTATGGTACCATAAAGCAAGGGGTAGTTTTCTTCCTTCCTTAGAACTAGTTCAGGATTGCTACCCCTGATTTTTTTTACTTTATTTGAAGCTCCAACTCCTTACCTTTATTCTATTGTATACCTATATATATAGGATCTCTCCAAGTATTTATTGCTTCTTTTCTTGTTAGAAATATGTAGAAAAGCTGATGATTTTTATGGGTTTATTTTTTATCCTACTATTTTACCAAATTACCTTGGCAGTTTTTTTGTTGCTGACTTTCTTCGATTTTCTCAATATTATTTGAATGATATATTTTTAACTTTTCTTTTATTTGTGAATACCTATTTCCTTATGCTTTTGTCTTACTGTTTTAGCTAGCATTTGTAAAAAAAAAAAAAAACTACTTTGAAAAGTAATGGCAAAGATGGAATCTTTACTTCATACTTGTTTTAAACGGTATTGTTTTATCATTATATATAATGCAATTTTTGGCTTTAAATAAATAATCAAGGAAAAAATCATCACAGTCCTATACTTTTTAAATGTTCTTAGCATGAAGGAATATTGTATTTTATCTGTACCTATTGAAAAAATAATTTGATTTTATGAATTTTATTATTAAGTAAGCTTATTGTGTTATTTTAATGGTAAAAACTATGGCTAATTTCAGATATAAAAATAAATTGATCACAGGAAAGCTTTTAAAATTTTTTTTATATTTGAAATGCTATTATTTAGTATTTTTATATTTATTATTTTAACGTGGAAATTCATGAAAAAAATTCACATCTGCTTTTCTTTACTTTATTATTACCAGTCCATATTTGTTCTATAAATCAATTAGGTAGAATGCTGTCTTTATGTTGCAAATAATTTTATGTTACAGGGATTATTAAATCATCAAATGCCAACCAACTAATTAAATAATTATGTTCAAGAAACTGTCATAGGTACTGGGATGGATTCAGAGATTTAAATAAGACATGGTTGCTGCCTTCAATGAACATATCATTTAGTAAAAATAAAATGATCATGTTATCTTTTTTATTTTAATGTTCAGCTAGTATTTTAATTTTAATTAGTATAATTTTATTTTAATCACAAACTATATTATTGACTATCATAAACTATTTTAATGACAAACTATATAAAGAAAAACTTTTCTTGTCATTTTTGTAGTGAGTGACAAGGAGGAAAGAACAAGCTACAAAAAGCTTTATACTTCTATTGTGTTCCATTGTCAAAATAGTTTCTCACTGCATCAGATTTTACCTAATAAAATAATGGAAAAACAGTCAACACTGCTACAAGGCAAAGCTTTAATTCGCAGTTATCTTTCTAACCTATACTCTTCCTTTTATCATCCATTAGCTTGGATTCTCATCATCCCATCTAGAACCGTGTCAACGCTTTTGTCCCTGGAGATTCCTCTCAACTACTAGGATCTGACAGTCAAGCTTCAGTACTAAATAGGATCATTACCTCTTAAATCCACTTATCTGATCCACTGAATAGTAAATTGAAAAGCTCATTAACAGCAACAATCTGATTTGTTTTCCTGTGTGACAGGGTCATTTAAAATCAATGTATGACTAGAGTGGTTCTTTTAACAGACTCACACATTTTCTAAGACACCCTATAATTCATGAAGCATGCTGTTAATATGAAAATGTCCACAAACATTTGGAATTTAATGATGTCTCAGATAAAGCTATCATGGAATAATTTAGGGTTAGAGAGTAATTTGTTCAGGAATAAATATCTAATAAATGAATGTAATCAGTGTTCCCTCAAGGAGTTCTAAAATTTTCTATTATGAAATTGTGTCAAAAAGACACTTTTCTAAAGTCCACATACTATTATGAGGCTATTTCAATTTCAGTTCAAAAACTGAACAAGCATTTATTAAGTGCCTTTGAGACACAAGACATTTTATACTTGGTTTAGGATACAAAAGCAACAAGAACAATAAAGAAGAGTCCTCTTAACAAGCTTATATTATCCTGGGAAATATATAAAGAAATAAGTAAATAGAAGATAATTTCAATGACATGGCAAGACCACTAGCAACTTGAAGGAAATGAGAAAGCTTCCTTTAAGGAAAGGCATCTAAGATGAATCTTGAAAGAAGCTAAGAGATGTTGGTAAGGAGGGAATATATTTTATAAATGGGAGGTAGCCAATATAAAGACTCAGCAGTGAGAGAAGAAATCCTGAATCCAGGGAACAGGTATGTTGGTTTGGCAGGAGCACACAATATAAGAATGGTAAAGAATGTGAAATAAATCTGGAGAGATAGGCTGAAGCCAGTTTATAAAGGAGTTTAAATTTTATCCTGGAAACAGCAGAGAGCCACTAATGATTCTTGAGCAGGAGAGCCACAGGTCAGATCTATGCTTAAGAAAGGAAAGGAAAGAAGCATTTATTAAGCATTTGCCATGTGCTAGGAACTGTACTAAGTCTTTATCAAAATTAACTCATATGTTTCTCACAACAACTCTGTGAGGTAGGTGCACTTATGATTCCCATTTTACATCTGAGGAAAATGAAATAAGCAGAGATTGAATGAGTTGCCACAGACTCAGCTAGTAAATGTCTGAAATGGATTTGAATCCAGGTCTTCCTCACTCCAAGCCCAGTGCTTTATCTATTGAACTGCAAAGCTCTAAGATAATATTATTTTGGCAGGTATGTGGAAGATGGGCTGGTGAAGGGAAGAGCATTGAAAGAGGCAGAGGAGTTAGTACATAGGACAAATCTAAGGAAATGGTGTAAGTATAGGGAAAAGAAGAAGTGAGAGGTAGATTGAATAAAATTCTGATCTATAAGATACAGAATGAAGAGTCAAGAATGACAGATCATGAAGCTAAGAGTGTTTAGTATTTTTCAGAGCTCCTTTTCTCTTTTCTGTTGTTTGAGGCAGCAGAAAGGGCCTCTAAATGTTACAATACATATTTTACAGAAGGTAAAAAGGGTGTGCAGCCCTAAAAAGATATTGAAGGAGAATGGAATTAAACTTATTCATATTTTAAATTGTAAAAGTCAACTTTACTTTTCATGTGCTTCATGCTTCCCAGAAATTGGACTTTTTGCCAGTCTCTAAATACATCTTGTGTTTTCCTGCCTTTGTTCTCAATGTTCCTTATGCCTAAAATTTCCCCTTCTGCAAGCTGAATCCTTTTACTCATCCTTTAGATGCCAAATTTTCCATGAAGCCATCTCTGATCTACCTGACCCCTTCTAGTAAGTAATAATGACCTTACTCCTCTATTTTCTATATAATGAATTTGACTTCTCATGAATTATTTTATTTTAAACTTTATTTTTAGATAACATACTCCATAGATTTAGATAACATACTCCACCATTAGCTGCTTGAAGCCTATTTTACCTAAATGCTTTACTTTCTTAGCACAGTGGTTATGTACAATAGGCTCCCAATAAATGCTTATTTAATTGAGTACAATAGTGATAAGAAGGAATCCTATGAATACTTTTTTATGATAAAGGTTTCCTGAGGGTAAATACTACTTTATTTTTCTTTTTGTATTCCTAGTACCTAGGTGAAGCTTAATAAATACTTGTTGCTAAACTGATTAAATACACATTGCCATTTGGCCCTGATCTTTCTCCTGAGTCCCAGTACATTTCCAGCTGTCTCCTGAACATTTCTCCTACATGTTCTAAAAATATCTTAAACTAAACATTTCCAAAATAATGCATCAGCTGTCTTCTAAAACCTGTCATTCTTTCCAACTTCTCTATTTATGTAGATAGTACCACCATTCTCTTAGTCAACCAGACTGGAAACCTAGTTGTAATCCTTGATTTCTTATTTTTCATCAATTCTACAATCTTGTAAATTACTAAAAATTATCATTTCTATATTGGAAATATATTGTAGATTGGGCCTGAATCAAATTGCTCCAATGCTTTAGATGGAGTACTAGAACAAAATGAGATGTCAGTAAACTGACCTAAAAGTTAACAAAAGTTAACCAAAAAAAAGTTAACAAAAAACATAAACAAAAGCTAACAACTCTGGTTCAAGTCTCATTGATTTCTATATGGGATGCATCTAGTTAGCAGACCATATTGGATATGGTGACAGTGGAATATTCACAGAATCAGAAGGGAACTGACTCCTTATAGGATGGCCTTTTATGCCCTAGGTAACCAGGAAGGCATGAGATATAATTTACACCCAGCCAAACTCCTTCTTTTATCCTGATATTGCCATTTATCCTGGTTCAGGTTTCACTCCTCTGCTTGGATTATTTAACAGCCTCCTAACTAGTTTTATTTCAAGTCTTTCTTCCAATCTATCCTTCAGTCAAAATAATGCTACTAACCCATGTCTTATTATGACACATAATTAAATCTTCATTGGTTTTCTGTTGCTTACCAGCAAAATAAATAAAATCAAACTTCTTAGGTGGCATCGAAGGCATTCCCTGGATGTAACTGACGTTTTCATTTTTACTTCATGGCACTTCCATTCTTCTATTTTATGCCTCAACCAAACTGTTTACTTGTTATTCCCCAATCTTGTTTTGTTTTCTCCTGAATTGCTATATCTGAACATACCATATTCTAGGCTTGGAATACATTCCCTTTACCCTCACTGATAAAAGAAATCTTCTTTAAGGTCTAACTCCTTTACCCAGCGACCTCTGATCTTCCCAGCTAGAATGGATCTGTTTCCCTTTGACTTTCTTATAATATGTCTGTAATGGATTTGACTACTAGGCTATAAGATTTTTTTTTCTTGTCTCTTTCCTTCTTTTTTTTTTTTTTAAATTATAGTAACTTTTTATTGACAGAATCCATGCCAGGGTAAATTTTTTTTTTTTACAACATTATCCCTTGCACTCACTTCTGTTCCAATTTTTCCCTCCCACCCTCCACCCCCTCCCCTAGATGGCAAGCAGTCCTATATATGTTGAATATGTCCTAGTATATCCTAGATACAATGTATGTGTGCAGATCCAAACAGTTTTCTTGTTGCACAGGGAGAATTGGATTCAGAAGGTAGAAATAACCCGGGAAGAAAAACAAAAATGCAAACAGTTTACATTCATTTCCCAGTGTTTTTTCTTTGGGTATAGCTGCTTCTGCCCATCATTGATCAATTGAAATTGAATTAGGTCTCTTTGTCAAAGAAATCCACTTCCATCAGATTACATCTTCATACAGTATCTTTGTTGACGTATATAATGATCTCTTGGTTCTGCTCATTTCACTTAGCATCAGTTCATGTAATTCTCTCCAAGCTTCTCTGTATTCATCTTGCTGGTCATTTCTTACAGAACAATAATATTCCATAACATTCATATACCACAATTTACCCAACCATTCTCCAATTGATGGGCATCCACTCAGTTTCCAGCTTCTAGCCACTACAAACAGGGCTGCCACAAACATTTTGGCACATACTGGTCCCTTTCCCTTCTTTAGTATCTCCTTGGGGTATAAGCCCAGTAGAAACACTGCTGGATCAAAGGGTATGCACAGTTTGATAACTTTTTGGGCATAATTCCAGATTGCTCTCCAGAATGGTTGGATTCGTTCACAGCTCCACCAACAATGTATCAGTGTCCCAGTTTTCCCGCATCCCCTCCAACAATCATCATTATTTTTTCCTGTCATCTTAGCCAATCTGACAGGTGTGTAGTGGTATCTCAGAGTTGTCTTAATTTGCATTTCTCTGATTAATAATGATTTGGAACACTCTTTCATATGAGTGGTAATGATTTCAATTTCATCATCTGAAAATTGTCTGTTCATATCCTTTGACCATTTATCAATTGGAGAATGGCTTGGTTTCTTATAAATTAGAGTCAGCTCTCTATATATTTTGGAAATGAGGCCTTTATCAGAACCTTTAACTGTGAAGATGTTTTCCCAGTTTGTTGCTTCCCTTCTAATCTTGTTTACATTAGTTTTGTTTGTACAGAAGCTTTTTAATTTGATGTAATCAAAATTTTCTATTTTGTGATCAATAATGGTCTCTAGTTCGTCTTTAGTCACAAATTTCTTCCTCTTCCACAAGTCTGAGAGATAAACTATCCTATGTTCCTCCAATTTGTTTATAATCTCGTTCTTTATGTCTAAATCATGGACCCATTTTGATCTTATCTTGGTATACGGTGTTAAGTGTGGGTCCATGTCTAATTTCTGCCATACTAATTTCCAGTTATCCCAGCAGTTTTTGTCAAATAATGAGTTCTTATTCCAAAAGTGAGGATCTTTGGGTTTGTCAAACACTACATTGCTATAGTTGACTATTCTGTCTTGTGAACCTAACCTATTCCACTGATCAACTAATCTATTTCTTATAGGCTATAAGATTTTTAAAAAGTTCTAGAGCTATGTTTGTTTCACTGTTGCATTCCCCATACCTAGCATAGGGCCTTTCATGTAGTATTTCCTTAATAAATACTTACTGAATTGAGCTGAATCCTTTAGAAGCAGTTAGGTAAGACAGAAGTGTTGGGTAAATTTTGCTATAAAAATCAAATGAATTTTCTAAAGACTCATAGGCACAGTTTACAAAATACTAATTGAAGGAGAGGATATATGAACATGAATATAAACATCTTTATTGGTATCATTTCATTGGTTTTCTCTGCACAAATATCATAATTGTAGGACTAGTATTTATGTTATACTGCTATTTAATCTTACTACTTTTCTAGCCTAATCTCATACTATTTGTATTTGTGTATTATTTGTATATGTGTATATGTATATGTATATATGTGTATGAATATGTATATGTGTATATATGTATATATATATATTTTTTCACACATCCACTATCATTTTCTAGGTAAACTGTAGTATGTGCTGTCACCAGTACATGTCCTATGTTTTCCCACTTTTGAGACTCTTCTTATGCTCTTTCTTTCTCTATCTCCTTTGTGTTTTAGACTTCCCTGATACACTTATGATGTATTATTTTGTATAGATCATATGGTAATGAAGGGAGAGAGGGAGACTATATTTAATCTAAAATTAACTTCTAAAGCTAAGAAGTGGTCTATATACAGTAGGTGCTTAATGTTTGGTGAATTCAGCTGATATCCTTTTTTAAAGTCATATCACATCCACTTTTCTATCTCCATAGTGCTTACTTGGCTCTGTATATAATAGATTTTGAATAAAAATTTTTTGAATAAGTGAATGAAACCCCATAAATTATAATTTTAATGTTAAAATTCTACCCCCTTTATGATGTCTTCCCTAGTTACTCTAGCCTGAAACAATCTGTCCCTCCTTTGCTTCTTATCTGTACAGCTAAGTCATGAAAAGTATGAATGATAAATCCTGTGGAGTGAATTATTCAAATTCACACTGCATATTTCCATTGAGTTGGAATCAGTTACCAAATTTTACATTACTATACTTCATTTAAATACATATGACTTTATGGAATTCCTTATTTGCATTAATCAGGACCTAATTGTTACTCAGGTAGGAGTAACTCCTAACTCAGTTAGGAAAATGTAATAATTACATTCTCTTTAGTAAGTATGCCTGGTTTCCCCAAATGAATTGCAAGCTAAGCTCCTTGAGGTCAGGGACTATGTATTTATATAAAAAAGGGAAGTATACTTTTGTATATCTTTCAATTGCATATATCAGAAATTTGACAGCTCATATTTAATAGTCTGAATTTATAAAGTTTTTTTATTGTTTAGAAAAATTTTCTTCACAACCTAATTAGGTAAGCAGTGCTATTATTCTCTCCACACCACAGACAAGGAAAATAAGGCTCAGAAAGTGCAAGTGACTTGTTCAAAATCATGTGGCTGGTGGCAGAGCCAGGACATTAGCCTGAGTATTCCAATCACTATTCTTATGGCTTTAATAGCCTCATAATACAAAGCCAACATAGATATAAAACAAAGGGTGCTTATTTTAGGGATTTTTAGATTATATTATAATAAAGAAGAAAAATCCCTTTAAGAATTATATTACAGTTTTGAACTTCCATGCTACCTTCTGTATGCTGTGAAGTTAGTTTAGAGTTTGAGATTAGGTCTGCAGTGTTAGTTCTGGCAAGGCTTAATTTATATCTGGGCCTTGTGATGGAGTGAGGATGTTTGCTGATCAGGCCCAGGAGGTATGACAATTAGCGGGGTTGATTGGCCAAAAGATGACAAATTGATACATTCTATTTCTAAGCAAAGACAAATAGGTGGCACAACAAATAAGAGTGCCAGGCCTGGAGACAGGAAGAACTAAGTTCAATCCAGCTTCAGATACTTCCTAGCTGTGTGACCCTAAGCAAGTCACTTAACCCTGCTTGTATCAAATTTCCTCATCTGTAAAATGAGCTGGAGAAGGAAATGGCAAATCATTCTAGTATCTTTGCTAAGAAAAATCCAAATGGAGTCACAAAGAGTCAGATGTGACTGAAATGACTGAACAACAACAATAATTTCTAAGTAGTCAAAAGTATCTTTGATTTTAAGTATAACCACATGAAACAAGTACTTAGAAAATTCACATAATTTTAAAAAGAAAACATTATTTTAAAACATTATGCTTTGATGCCACTAAATATATCCATTATAATCAGTCACTCCATTTCCAACAAAGGTAAGAGTCATACAACAAATGTATGCTGAACTGCATTCAAACTAATTTTCCATTTCAACAAAATTATCCTCAATAAAATGAACAAGTGAAACAATGAATGTGAAAGCATTTAAAGAAATGCAGGTTGAGATACAAAGGTCAGTTATCAATATAACTTTGAAGATGAATGGCAAAACTCATTATACATGTCACTGATGAAAAAGAGCTGTTTCTTCTAAGCCTCAGAAAAGTTTTAATTTGTTGGCCTCGGATACTCATGATATAATCTTTTCATCCTCATGTACTTTGTAGTCATGGTGTTCATAAATGTACAGAAAAAAACAAACAGCTGGCTATATAAGTAGCCCCCTCAGTGACCCAACAGATACCATAACTAATCAGGTAATAAAATTATGTAATGCTGTATGTGCATTTGCAGGTAGCCTGAATTATCTTTTATATGCTACATAAGAGAGAAAACAGATGAGGAAACTAGACAAGGGAATAAATATAGACAAGACAGAACATTTGATGCTGCAGGTTTAATTTAACAGAAAAAGGAAAGCATGTGCTGTAATAATCAAATTTTTATTGTTCTATTTCTCCAATCCTAATCCTCAGTCCTGGGTTTCTGTAGCTTTGTTTCTGATACTCTAGTTATAACTTTGAAGAAGCTAATTATGTCAATTCTTAAATTTGAAGTAGATTATAGAACTGGGAAACCCAGAATATTAGTTCCTAAAGGTTGTATGGATATATAATGACAGTCACAGAAATTCAATAACAACACTGTATGAAATGCACTCAAAAGCACCACATGAAACAAATTAAAAAGAACAATGAATCTCTCATACTGTGCAAATAAGAAAATAAAAGAAAACACTGCTTCTATAGGTTTTCATGAGAGCTGTTATAATGAATTAAGGATTCTGATAATGAATCTTCAGAAAATTACAGTAAAGTTAATACCCTTAGGCATACTATAAATGTTTAAGATCTTATAACTCCACAAAAGCTCCTTCGCATACTATGAACAGACTTCAAACAGAAAATTAGTACTGTTAGAAAAAAATCAACAATCAAATATTTTGCTATTTTATATATATAAATTTTGTTCTTAAAAATTACATTTGCAATCGAAAATTTGTCATAATAAATTTAAAAAGAATAAGGCTGATATACATTTCAAAGTATTATTTTAATCAACTGCTATGAATTATAGCTTATTTTAAATTAGGTTTGATTTGGTCAGTAAAATGTGTAACAACAAAGGATCCTATAGAAATCTGCCTGAAAACATTGAGGTTTTTTTTTTAGGAAGACAGGTTGGAAAAAGAAGCACAAATTCCCTTATAAAGGGTAGAAGCTTTATTTTTCCCAACAATTTTGTCTTGGGGTTCAAGTGCTTTTGTGGTCACTGTAGTTCTTCAACTGAAAAAGTCTCCCCAAAGAGGTAAGAGAATAAGAAGGCTATGAGGAGGTAATAAAGCATTTAATGACTTGCACCTAAGCCATTTGGAACTAAAGATTTTGGGGCCTATTAACTTAGCAGGAGAATAAAACATGATTATCACCATTAACTTATTGTCATATAAATAGGATGGAAGGCATAAACATAATGATGAACATTAAATACATTTCAAACTCAATGACAATGAATAATTTCACGTTTTTCTTGGATGAACAATTTTTCCAAATTCCAATTTAAAATATTACAAAAATTCAGGATTAAAACTATTAAGACAATAGGTAGGTAGAATTTTATTATAAAACATAAATTTCCTTTGAGGTCAAGTAGTTTAAAATATTAGAGGGCTACAAAACAGTAAGGCAGAAAACAAGAGGATTTGGGTTTGAAAGTCTGGAATATTAAAGTTAAGGACACTTAGATTTCTGAATCCTCCTATGAATTCAAAATCATTTTGCTAAAGGGCCATCTCTCTATTTATTATAAGAAAATATTGTTATTCAGACTCCAATCTGCTATAATTTTCAATTGCATTCATAAGAAAACTCTGGCCCCCACTTTTCATTTGCTCCACATCCTGTGGCTCAAAGCAAAAATCCGGCAGGCTGGAACCCAGGGTTGCCGGCTGCCCTGTGATAATCCCCTCTCCCAGTAGGGGCCTCCACTGATGCATGGCTAAGAACATGCTTCCTCTTTTTCCTGCACACAGCGGGGTGTCCATTCTTAACTCGGGATCAAATCCAGACTACTGAGTAAGGTGGAAGTTAGAGGGTTCCAGAGACTGCCAGAGATATAGCCCTACCACTTTATCTGGAAACTTGTTTAAAAGGGAAGTTTAGAAAAATAGAGATAGTTGTCAAAAATATCAAAGTTTAAGCAATTTTTCACCCCAACCAGGGACCTAATTACCACCTGTTCAACAGAAACTGGAATCTTGCCCCAATCCCCTGTGGGGAGCCACTAACTAAGGATCTCCACCAATATGAACTTAATGTCTCCCGACAGGCCTTCACCGGCCAAGAGGGACAAGGGTCCACTGCACAAGTCACTGGTCATAGGATATACAGCCCATCTAGTGTTTCCTGTGGTGCAACCAGATGAAATCTAACCAGAGAAGATGGCACGTGTATATCTACATACATTCAGGCACAGCTTTGCTCCTAAAGGCTGCCAATTCCCTCCATGCCTGGGTCCAAACTTCTGTTATTGGTCTGCCATGGATGGAGTAGAGGTGGCACTCTGTATAAACAAACAGTGGTCCCAGGACCTCTGCTTCCTTGTCTGTACAATGGGAATAGTAACCCTGACCTATGCCCTAAAATAATGAGGATCAAGACAATTCATTTTGGCCAAATGCTCTGAGGCTGTGGCTTGAAGGGGGCATTCCAGAAATGCTAATTTCTATTTATAACTACCTGCAATAGTAAACTAAAATATATAAAATAAAATATCAGATTTAGTAATGTTCAAAACAGGACAAAATAAGGGGGAAAGATGGGGTATGGTGATAGAGGTTAAGAATCAAGGTTTTCTATTTCTTCTACTTCCCCATTTACACAGTTACTGGTTATGTTTTATTATCACTGATAAAGCTCTTCAAAGACACAAAATACAAGGGATAAATATGTTCTAGATAATCTTTACCAGCAGGATAATGTTCAGTGTTCTGTTTATCATGGTAATGATTCAGTGGAAACTAAAAAAATAAGAAAATACTTTCCCTTCAGATGTGAGCACTTTAATTTTGCCATGCTAATCAACTAAGAGGCAATAATCAAGTTAGGATACAATTAAACTGGACATGGTGATGTATACACTTATTTTTTACTACCTGGGAGGTTCAGATTAGTGGATAGTTTGAATTTGCTGATCCTAAGAAGGGGACTGTCTGTAGAAAGACAGCACTATGCATTTAGAAAAACTATTGTATCTAGATTCAGTAGACTTAGATTCAAATCCTCTTATACTCATTTTAAACCTCTCTAGGATTCAGTTTTCTCAATAGTAAAATGATAAACTTGGATTAGATGGCTTCTCAAGTCTCTACCAATTCTAAATCTAAGATGATGATAATCAGTTCCAGTTTCTTGTAGTACAGTCAAAAGTTCATAGTGATTGGCCCTGAGTAGAGTCAGACCTTCAAATACATGGTTAGCTTCTGGGAACTGCACTAGGTAATACCAAAGATCCATTTCCATCCAGGTTTTTTAAAATTCTTTTCTATTTGTTGGCACTATAGACGTTATACTAGTTCTTTGGTGAGGTCTTGATCTGGCATCTATGTCTTCCTAACTTGAGTCAAAGACCTAATTGTATATAGACTCTTCACAGACTGATGTTCTTCAGAGTTCTTCAGAGAGATAAAAGGTATTAGGGAAGGGATTCGGAAGGGAGCATAAAGCTATATTAAATGATCAGGCTGACACTTCAAGTATTTTTTTTTTTAGAAAGTTTTTTTTTTTTTTTTTTTTTTTTTTTTTTTTTTTTTTTTTTTTTTTTTTTTTTTGCTGAGGCAATTGGGGTTAAGTGACTTGCCCAGGGTCACATAGCTAGGAAGTATTAAGTGTCTGAGGCCAGATCTGAACTCGCTCCTCCTGAATTCAGGGCAGGTGCTCTATCCACTGCACCACCTAGCTGCCCCCTAGTATTTTTTTTTTTTTAATAAACTATAGGAAATGTTCATTTGGAATTAGATATAGTATAGCAGGCATTGCTTTGGTTCCTTGCCTTTATTCTTGTATTGATGATTTCCCCATTCTAAACAGAAATACTCATGTATTCATCATTGAAGACTTTTTAAAGGTATAAATGATAAATTACTGATTTTTAAAATTCCTTTAAAAACTATGTCCCAATCTATCTTTCTAGCGTGATTGGATATCATTTCCCTTTTCTTATTTGGTGATCCAGACAAAATAGCCTTGTCTTTGACCCTTATATGTGACTATCTCCTGTCTCTGTGCCTTTGTCTTTCTTTCTCAAATGACCTTAAATTGATGCATTTGTTTCTATTTTTATATTATTCTGCATATACTTTTTTGTTTCGTTTCAAGACTGTCTCTCTATCTTGTTCAGGCTGGGAGTTTATCGGCCACTCATGGCTTGACTCTAATCTCTTTGATTTGTTCTATTTCTAGTAAAGACTAAGTTTACTATTTCTGAGGCAACCTGATGGTCTCATGCCTAGGAACTCGCCATATTTAGGTTAGATTTTAGTGTAGACAACTTGTCAACATTAGCCATATTCTAGCTTAGAACTTTCAAATTCAAACTATCCACTAATCTCAGCCTCCTAGGTAGTAAAAATTACATTTGTGCATCATCATGTCCAGCCTGTGTATAGTTAGATTACAATAAAATACTTGAGACAGGAATTACATCTCTGGGCTGCTTAGCATATGCCTAGAACATAATAAGAGCCTAATAATAAATACTTGTTTATTGACTAATTGATGGTGCTTCAAGGTGTGAAATTCCCTTATCAGGTTCTTTGATGAGGTGTGAACTCTCCTAATACTACTTATCTTCCTGAAGTCAAATTGATGATGATTGATTATTAGACTTAAGATATTCTCTTGGGCATAGACCTTTAAAAGAAGGTTGGAAGTTGGCTGATTGGAGTCTGTCAATTACAGTTCCTTCAGGAAGCAATGGATCTTAGGCATAGCAATGAAAAGAAATAGTGGAGCAGTAAGGAGATCTTAGACCTACTCAGGAACTCGGGAATACTAGCTGAGAAAAAAAAACTGACAGTGGCTAAATAAGGAAGAGATGGAAACTTCTGATCTAAGCCTCCTGAACTTAGGACAGGAACCACGGAGCAAGGAGAAAACTACAATGTGAAAGAGAAACCAGCATCTTATTCATCATTCTCAAGTTGTTTGAAATGGGAAGGTTCAGGAAAAAAACATATCTTAACTCTCAATCATCCCTGGTACTAATCCTTAAATGATAATGGTAAGACACCCACGGTAATATTATAAATCTAGAGAATTATATAGATCTTGACAGATTTAGTTTTCCAGGGAGGTTTTACAAGGAAAGTTAATTTAACTATTTATGGGTTTAGGTATGGGTTTTACAATTTTTTGTCAGTTAACCTGACATAAAGTCTATTCTGTTTCACATTTTATGGGCCAGAGAGTTTATTTACTTGTGAGGAGATGGTTCCTTCCCTTTTTATATGGATTTAGATGCAAGCCAAATTCTAATAGTCCCAGGAGAAGAGCAGGTGGGAGCAAACATGAGCCAAAACATGACAGACTTTTATGAGAAGCTTCCAAGACTGAACCTGGTCTTTGGGTGCCCAGAGCTCTGATACTGGAACATAGGTTACAAAAAGGAAACTTATGTTGAAACTTCTCTGGAAGACTTCATTTTAGGGAGGTCAAGATACTCCTAAACATAAGAACTCACACTAACAACTCCAGTTTTGTTTTTTTGGATCTTATTTTTGTGGTGATTAGAGAGAATCTAACCTCCAATAAGAGTGGTAGTTTTAGGGGTTTGGATTAGATGACTAACACACCCATGGTTAGACTCCCAAATCTATTCCTCTTTGACTGCATGACTCTCTTTAATTTATAAAAATCATTAGAAAACATCTTCATTATGCTGCTTTGTGCCTCTTAATTTGTGTTATAGTCTAGTCTTATTGAAACCAAGTTTAACATATTCAAAAACACATTGTTCCTCAAGATAGTGACTGAAGTCCATTTTCTACATGTCTGTTAACTTTTAAAAATCACCATACTCAGTTTTGTGCTGTGTTTGTTGTACTCTGGAAAACACATTGTGGATCTACATGCTACCCTAAAATTAATCAGGGCATTTATAAAGATTCATTAACTTTTTCAGTTAACTTTAGCAGTAACACTATGGTAGGGAAATAGACCACAAATATCAGTGGATTACCTATAAAAATGAAATCATGGATTTTTGAAATCATGGATTTTTTTTTTAAAGCAACTGTAATGTCTAAGTAGAAAAGAAGTGCCCAGTTGGGAAAAATCAATACCTACAGTTGTCCTCAATTATTTTCTTCTTGGGTTCCTAAGTTTCTATTTGCTCAAGTTTGGCTTTTTCTGGATTGCAGAGGAAGAGTGATCCTATCCCTACCTTTGTACCTAGTCTTAATCTTACTTAATCTAGCTTTAATCAATGAATGGGGTTTGCCTTAAGACAAAATGAGATGTGGGAAAGACCTTAGCTCAAAAAGGCCAATGTCTCCCACTGTATCCTGGGCCATCTCCAGTTGTCTTGATTTCTGTCTTGTCACTGGACCCAGGTGGCTTTGGGGAGAGAGTGAGGCTGGTGATTTTGCATAGTCCTCTGTCTCCCTTAAATGCAATTCACTTGCAAGTCAAGACATCAATTTCCTGATGTCATGGTCCTCTTTGAGAATGAAAGACAAACAACAAACAAAACACCATGGTATCTGGCCAAAAGGAGAACAATGGTGTCTGTCTGTCTGTCTATCTGTCTCTCTCTCTCTCTCTGTGTATATATATATGAAAGAGAGACATATATATATATATATATATATATATATATATATATATATATATATATGTCATACTGTAATGCTCACTTATTCCTACCCCCTTATTTTATAGATGAGGAAAATGAGGCTCAAGGAAGCTAAGAGACTTCCCTTTAAGGCCATAGAAGTAAGAAGCAATAGAGTTGAGATTCAAACCTAGATCGTTTAATTCCCAATCCAGTAATCTTTCTCTTCAGCACTTCACCCCTCAAGAGGTAAGGACAAAATAGTGGAGGGATTTCGACAAACCACTGGAATAAAAGTCAGAAGAATGAGTATTTTAGTCTTGAAATTCACTAACTGGCTTTGTGAAGTAGCAGAAGTCAATTCTTGCTTGTTCTTAATTTCCTTATCTATAAAATTAGGGAACTCCAAAGATATGTTTGCTTATTGACAGTTTCTTGCCCAGTGTCCATGAGATGACTGGCCAAGGTTAGTGATGTAATATGGAGATGTAGAAGAATTTTCTATGAATTAAAAAAAATGGCTTAATTCAGAGAGCAAACCCACAACTTTGGTACAATTAAGGCATCATTCTCTTAATAATCATTATATACACAATTTTAAACTTTTGGTATTTTCAAAGTAGGGGATTCATTTTAAATAAAGTAGAACTATAAACTTGAGGAATTAAAAGATGAGAGAATATCATATAATTAGCAATAATATCTATTGGCAAAATTTGAAACTTTGTGATCATTCTTCCCAGAAGTCATAGATCATGTAAAAAGGGATGCAGAGTTACTGGAATGTACCTATGAAAGTAACTCTAGGTTTTGGGTCAACTTAAGGGATAGAAGCTGCTGAATCATGAGAAAGTGGCAGGAGGTAGAAAAATGTTACAGAAATTGGAGGTATGACCACAAGTGTGGAAAAAATTGATAATAAAAAATAAAATATTAGATTATAATTTCAAATCCCAAGAGAGATATAACATAGTCAGATAGCACAATAGATAGAGTACAAGACACGGAGTCAAGAAGACCTGAGTTCAAATTTAATAAGTGGGTAAATTATCTTATCCTCATTTTCCTCATCTGTAAAATGGGGATATTAGTAACACTTACTTTCCAGGGTTGTTAGGATAAAATGAGACCTCTGTAACATAATTTGAAAACTTTAAAGTTCTATAAAATTGCTAGTTGTCGTCGTTGTCATCATCATCATCATCATCATCATCATCATCATCATCATCATCATCTCTATAAGGTTTACAAATATCTTTCATATAACAGTATTTGCCATCATTAGAAAATTTCCCTTGCCCCCAATTCTAACTCAGTTTTTTGGCAGATATTTTCTATGGGAATATATCTTCAATTTTGCTATGTGAGTCAATGGGAAAATGTAGTTCACTTTGCAGAAATTCACTTAATAGTCAACTTTGTTGGAATGCATCTGTTCTGCAAAGCTAGGGAGATCGGCACAGGGGAGTAACTTGGGCCTAGAGGGAAAGCAAAACTCAATAAGTATGCTGAATGCACTTTCGAGAATCCTTCCACAGAAATGCTACAGAGAGATAAAAATTAGGAAAACATTGAACTTAACTAATTCAACATGTTGAAAAGAGATTTTGCATCTAAGTTTTATAACCACGTTTCCCCACATTTGTCCCAAGGCAGCAAATGAGGCGTTATATCCACCATTGCTAATACTAGCAATTTGAACACACTCTTTGGCAAGCCAGAAATAAGATAATTGTTCAACATAGGCTGGCTTTTCTGAAATACTGGAAGCATTGCCTGTAATTATAGACATCTGTCACTGCTAGCCACTCAGTAGTAACCCTGACATCAATATACAACTATAACACTAAACTGCCTGCAGGCATAGCAATGGAGACCAGATACGAGAAAGGCAGGCAGGCAGGCAGGCAGGCAGGCAATCATCTGCTTCATCCAAACTATCTGTCAAAGGTTTCCAACCACAAATAGCTCTTACATTTTGTATCCTTAGGATAATATGTTGATTTATTTTAGATTCTCTAATATTTACAGTCCAGGCCATCTACTAAAATAAAGAAACAAACCTTATGGCTAATGGAAGCAGTTACTGTTCACAATCATCACAAAAGGTCATAGCTCAACCCTCAAATGTTAAAAATTGATGGCTCTTTTAAAAATGTCCCATTGTACATATGTTTCCCTTTGTATATGCAATTATTTTCAGCTGCAATTCAAAATGGTAAATACAATCTTTCATTGGCAAGCATGTTCCCATATTTACCCAATGGAAATGTTCATATTTTAAACCTTTTCTGTGAAGCTGATATAAGTTTCATATCGAGTACTTAAGAATCCAGCATGTCAGATTTAGTTTAGCCTTGCATGTAACACCTGATATGTGGGCATCCTTTACATATACAAATAATGTGATAGCTCAAGAACTGAAAATGATATAGAAAGATAAAAGACCTAGTTAATATACAAGGAGGCTGACACATAATTTCACTAGATGTGGGCTGATAGAAATTTGCATGTGCAAGTATATTCAATATTTTTTAAAAGCTCAGCTACTCAGGGGCGGTCTCTCTCTCTCTCTCTCTCTCTCTCTCTCTCTCTCTCTCTCTCTCTCTCTCTCTCTCTCTCTCTCCTCCTAAGCAGCCTGAGAAGAAGATAAACATTATTATAGATTTAAATTAATTAGAAATTAACTACCTTACAATTATCATAATTTGTTACCAAAAACCCAGGTATTTCTTAGTATGATCACAACAGGCTATGTTGAAGAAAAACTATTAATTACTGACAGACAGTTAGCTTACAAGTGAGCTGCATTTTAAAAACCTCCTTTAAAATACAATTGCTAAATGCCTTACAGTGCTGTAATGTGAGACAGGTTCAAATCTTATTACTTCACTGAAATTAAAACCTAAGTTTTAATACTGTTCAAGTCGAACAATGATTCCACACTTTATTGCTTTTGAAATCCCTTGATGATCATAGGGAAAAATGCCACCGAGAAAAAAAGACTCTGTTTTCGATAAACAGAAAATACAGTTTGCACTCTTAGCCTCTTTGTCATCACAAAAAAAGGATTTAATGCCAATTCTTTAAAAAAAGACTTTTTTTCACAAAATGTGCACCTTGTGTGCCATTTGTAAAATCAGTTCACTTTCTTTTATTTATTACTGTAGCGCAGCAAGGCAATAAAGCAGCTACCAATAGCTAATAAATTACATGCCTTTTAAAACAATTCTCTAGCTACAAAAACATGTAACTACAAAGGTTTTCATTTACATGGTACATCACACAAAATGTCTATATTTTTGTCCTATTAACTATTTTGGCAAATGTGGTCCTTTATCAAATAGATGAAGGAAAAACAAATCTTCACTCATACTTTATAATGTGTATGTATAAAAACAAAGCATGTATACACACATGCATATGATAAAAGACAAGAAAATTCTTATACTAGTTTTCATTCTACAAATGTTTCTGTAGTTTCTACTTCTACAGAGGTTTATGATAAACATATTAATAATTAAATAATCTATTGTTACAAAAAAGTATTCAAGAAGTTCCATTCAATTAGAAACATTGTAATGTTAGGTTAACAGATGTTGATAAATAAAAATGTGTCTCTTTTACTAGTCTTCCTTATGATCCTTTTAATGTGTAGCCACTTAGAAATCATGGCTGCTAGCAGATTTTCATGGTAAATTACAATGAAGATAGTTTACATTGCTATAATACTTTGTGGTTACAAAACACAAAACACTAGTGGAAAAGATTCTCACAACAAGCCTGTAAGTAGGTGGTACAATACACAAGGTCATCAAATCAGAGTCAAAATCACCCAGGAGTTCAATGACCTTCAGAAATATTGGCATTTTTAAAAGAACTTCATATATGGCTTATTTATTTAAAATGCATATATCTACTGTATTTTTATTAGTTGATATGTTTCTTTTCAGGAACATTTCCTCATAACCACAAGAAAATGCTTTTAAAAACCTGAATAAGGGAGGAAGGTGAGGTATTTTTTTCCTTTGTTGATCTGGATATTTACAAATGAATTCTTAAACATTTGTACTTTAATACTAGGAATAAATTGACAAATTAATCAGGGTATTCTCTTAATGCCTTCACTCCTGTTCTCATGATAAAGATGCATTTATGAGTCCTATATTTGCCTTTTATTATTAATTTCCTCCATTTCCGATAATAGCTATAATAGTTGTGGCTTTGTTACTTATCTTTCCTTTTCTTTTTCTTTCTTTCTTTCTTTCTTTCTTTCTTTCTTTCTTTCTTTCTTTCTTTCTTTCTTTCTTTCTTTCCTTCCTTCCTTCCTTCCTTCCTTCCTTCCTTCCTTCCTTCCGGGGGTTTAACACCTACAAAATGTCAGTTTGGTTCAATTATGCATGATGAACAATGCTTCTATTTCCCAGAAAACACATAACCTTGTATTACATCTCAACTTAACTTTATATTGATGACCCCTCATCCAAAAGAATAACAATGTTTCACTGTGTAGGTCACCATTTCTCCACCTTCACTTAAATTCACCTTCTTCAGAAAACCTAATCCTGATTATTAATTAAAGAAAAAATGTTATTGTATATTTCCCTCTGAGTTCAAAGTGTTTTCATCAACAATTCAAAAATAACCTTCACAAATGTTTATATTTTAAAGATTTCAAGGTGATATAAAATCAAGTTGTGAAGAATAGCATATTTAACATTGGTAAGCTTACATAGACATCTTCCTCAAATTAACATTTTTCTAGCATTTTGAAAGCATTATATTTATAGAACCATTGCTTTAAAAATTGTAAATTAAACAAAATAACCCCACCTAAATTACAAAAATGCCTACCATACCCTGTGACTCTTCTCTTTCTTCGTGAAAATGTTATTTCTTTTACTCACTTTAATTGCCTGGATCACTCTTTCTGTTGGTTAATTTATTGTGTTTTTCCTCACTTTTCAAAACTTCCAGTGGTTTTATTTAGTCTCAAAATGTTCCTGTGAGAAATGGTACAAGAGCCAATTCCAGATTCCTGGTTCAGGGTTTTCACTATTTGACCATGTTGTCATCAGGCTCTTGAATATAGGAAACATATCTTCCACATGTGATACAGCCAGTTAAACCGAAACAAAAAAACCTAAACATGCCCCAGCTCCAAAACAAAATTATGCACAAGAAATAAAGGCAATTCTAGCTGTCTTCATAA
Source organism: Sarcophilus harrisii (assembly GCF_902635505.1). Lineage (NCBI taxonomy): Eukaryota > Metazoa > Chordata > Mammalia > Dasyuromorphia > Dasyuridae > Sarcophilus > Sarcophilus harrisii. The sequence goes on along the minus strand of NC_045427.1, from coordinate 406,568,060 downwards.
TTTAGGAATTGCAAAAGTAGTTCAATGAACTAACTAATAATATGTGTCCTGTGAACTAATAAAAAAGGCTATTCTTTAGCCTATAAAAACTCATTCAGCACCCCCTCTTCCACCACTCTTGCAGGTGCTCTGCACAAACTAATACTTATATTTTAAACATAGAAATTCTACCCTTCCTCTCTCCTACTGCTGTTAAAATCTAAAGGGCAGAAACTTACTTGAGCTATAAAAGCAGTGGGACTGTTCTGTGTGCCACAATGGAGCTTATCCAGAGAACTAAGGAGCAGGTGGAATGGGGGTACAACTCATGTGTTTTTGTGAGGCTCTCCACATAAGACTGAAAGATCTTAGTAATCAGCTAAGACCAGTTCTGTTCCCACATAAGTTAGTTTGGGACCTAGACCAAGATAAATGAGACAACTTTTTAGCCCTGCTTCCAGAGAAAATGTCACTAAAGGGGAAGTAGTCAAAAAGGGATTAAGAAGGGGGAAAATAAAGAATAAAAAGACTTAGATTACCAAAGATCTCAAGAGGAACAAAACCAAAAATCTGAGCATAAGCAAATGCCTATACAACAGGGAAATAATAATAACAAAAGGGACTATGCCCCCAGTCCAAGTAAAAGAGTCCAGATATCTTTGAAATAAATATCAAGGTGAAAGGAAGGAAACAAGCTTTTATTAAGCTTTTTTTTTTTTTATTAACTATGTGCAAGGCACCATGCTAAGTGCTTTACAAATATTATCTCATTTGATCTTCACAATAACTCTGGGAGGCAGATGCTATTATTATTCCCATTTTACAGTTAAGGAAACAGACAGGGGTTAAGTGAATTGCCTAAAATCACTCAGTTAGTAACTAACATCTGAGACTAGATTTGAACTTAGGTCTTTATGACTGCAGGCTCAGCACCCCTTCTGCTGTGCCACCTAACTAGCCAAAAGAAAATGAATAAATACCTGATAAAGAAGAAGATTCTGTAGATTCACAAGACAATATGGAACCACAGCAGGATATTCCCAAATAGTTCAAAAGAAAAAAGGCATTATGAAAGCAGAATTTATGGCCTGCATAGCATAGCAAAATAATTGGCAGAAAAAAACCCCAAAACTTGAATCCATCATGGCAAGTTTCACTAAAGAAATAAAAAAGGAGAATTACTGATTGGCAATGCAAATACAAGGAAGTAAAGGTCAATCTGGAAGAAGAGAACAAAAAGCAGTAATATTAAATATTAAAAGAACATATGATACAACCAAAATATATTTAACTTGAGGACAGGAGATATAAAAACAATTTGAGGATCATAGCTCTTCCTGAAGAATACAAGTCAAAAAATCCTTAATATCACAATGCCAAAGGTAAAACAAGAAAGCTGCCTAGAATTTCTGAACAAAGAAAACAAAGTACCAAATGAAAGACTATCCAGATTGCCTCTATAAAAACAAAATGTATGCTTTAAACTCCAAGACAACTAGATAATTACATTAACAATTACACTAAAAAATAACAAATTCTGCAAGCAATCAGGAGAAAAATCTTCAAAAATAAAAGAGGAAATAGCAAAAACATACACTATTCTGCATCTGCCAGAAAATGAAGAAGGGAATGAAACAATGTGTTCTTCGGAGCAAAGGAAGATGCAACCCAAGTTGACCCACAAATTTGAGTCTAAGCATTAATGAAAAAATAAAAGATGAACACCAAAAAAAGAGGTGTTCCAAACATAACTCGAAAGAAAACTGGACTTGCAGAAATTATTTGCTTTTCAAAAACTCCAGACAAAAGAAATACAAGCCAAGTAAACAAATACAGCTACTGGAGACAACAACAAAATAACAACATAGCATTAAGAGATTTCTTTCTAAATGCACTCAAGAAAACAGATGAAAGCAGATGAAACAAAAGTGATAGTGGAGAAGAGACATGGAAACCTAACAATATTCTGCCTAAAAGTAAAAAAAAAAGTTTTTTCTTTTCTTTTCTTTCCTTTTTTTTTTTTTTTTGGATGGGATTAAATTACAGAAAGGGAGGGTGCCTAAAACGGGAGAGGAGAGGGAGATGACAGAGCACAATAAGTACTGTCAATATCAAATTAAAGACTAAGAAGAATTAAGAAAAAATAATTACTTTTGTGTCTTAGGAAGAAAAGAAACTTCTGGAGAATGAATGAGATGGCAAAAGGAGGGAATTGAAAAAATAAGAAATTAAATGAAAATGAATTCTATTGGCTTCCTTTGCTCCAAATGCCCGTCTTAGTTCTGGATCATTACTTCTTTTCTATTCTGTTGCTTATATAAATACATGCTAATGATAAAAAATCATTGACATTGTGTTGTTCTGGACATTGTGTTGTTCTTGGACAGTTGTTCTGTTTTAACTAGTGGAAAAACAATTTTACTAATTCTTCCTAAATTATGTTCTTGTTCACACTGCTATGTGCTGATTTTTGGCTCTTGACTTAAGGTTAGTTCTTAAGTGAGATGATTGGGGTTATCATATGGCATCTGTTCTGACTGCTTTATTACCACCCAAAAAAATATAAGAAACAAACCAAGAAAGCCTAGGTCTTAGAAACCTGGGGAACAAAGAAAGTCTATTATGTTCTGATCAATAATGTCAGAAGCTTCAGAGGATAGAAGGACAAAGATTGAGAAAAGGTTGTTAGGAAGTTGCTGAGAACTTTGGAGAAAATAATTCCATAGTATCATGGATTTAGATTTAGAAGAGACCTCATAGAACTCCTTGTATGATTCCTTTATTTTACAGATTTAAGACATCCCTGTCCCGAGCTAATGAGCATCAAAGATAAAGTTAGAACCCAGTCCTTTTGGCTTAAGATCCATGATTCTTCCCTCTATATTGAGCTGCCTCTGAAGGAGAGAATCAGGAGAGACTGTAAAGAGCTCATAATTTTGTAGGAGTCAAAGCAAAAGAGAGGAAATATATAGGATAATATATAACTTGAGAACATAGCAGGATCAGATGGCAACTTTTTAGGCTGGGAGAGTCTGGGAATGAGAAGGAAAAGAGTTGGGTATGAAAGAGATGAGAGAATATAGAGTAATTCAAGTTTCTAGAGGAGATGGGCATTTGCCAATTCGATTATTACCATCCACTCAAGTTGATGAATAAACTCATACTTTTATTTGTGGAATTCTTTACCCAATAAAGAACTGGATCCAGAATTCTGCTATATAGTAACAGTGGGACATATAAGAAATATAAGACTAGACATAGAGATTGGACCTGTTATTTCAATCAATCCCAGATGGAAATTTACCTTTACCAATGGGAGTTCCTGAAGGTTTTGTCTTAGACCTACATTTAATTACATCTCTACAGGGTGACATTTATCTACCTATCATATATCCATATGCATCCCTAGCCTTTCCTGAGCATTAATTCTATTATCACCAATTGCCTACTAGACAAACTGGATGTCCTGTAGACACCTCAAACTCAAATATTTAACTTATTCTCTTTCCCCCCAACACTTTCAAAAACATACTTATTTCTACTTCAAGAACCACCATTCTCCCAAGTTCAATGACTTGGCAGTTCTTTGACTCTCACTTCATATGTACTCATTTGACTCTCATTCATCACTGGCTGAATCATACTATTTTTACCTCCACATGATCTCTCACACAGCTACTATCCTTAGTTAAAGACTCTAATCATCTTTCACCTAGATTATTAAAATAGTCTTTTAGCTGATCCCCTTGTCTTAGGTATTTTACCTCTACAATCCATCCTATGCAGTACTATTGCCAAAGTAATTTTCCTTAAGTGCAAATCTGATCATGTGACCCATTTAGTCAATAAACTTCTTGTTGCTTCTAGGATAAGATATAAACATCTTTGCTTAATTGTTAAAGCCATCAAACTGGTTCCAATATGTTTCCAACTTCAGAGGCCATTATTATTCTTCCTACATTCTGTGGTTTGGTCACTGACCTATCTGTTTCTCACACATGACATTCTAACTCCTGTCTTTGTACCAACTATCTTTCATCCCTGGAATATGCTCCTTCCTTTATTGTTGTTCAGTCATGTTCTACTTTTTGTGACTTCATGAACCAATCTGGTTTTGGGGTTTTCTTGGCAAAGACATAGGAGTGTTGTGCTATTTCCTTCTCTGGTGAATTCAGAAAAGCAGAGGTTAATTGATTAGTTCAATGACATACAACTAGTAGGTCTCTGAGTCCAGATTTAAACTCAGATTTTTTTGAATCCAGGTCCAATGCTCTATCAGTGGATAGAATCATCTAGTTGCCTCTACTCCTTCCTTATTCCCACCTTATAAACACATCCTCTCTTCCATTAAATATGGCTCAAGTTGATGTCCTTCTTGCCAAACTGCTTTGTATTGAATTAATTTGTATTTATATTCTTATTAACTTTATATTTATGCTATAAATGTATATATACACACATACAGATATCTTGCTGTTTTCTCTCTCACTGGAAAAGACCTTGATACTGGAAAAGACTTTAATGACAAAAGGAAAAGGGGATAGCAGAGGATGAGATGGATAATGTCATGAAAATAATGAACACAAATTTGGACAAACTTTGAGAGAAAATGGAGGACAGAAAGGCCTGGCTATGGTCCATGGGGAAGTGTCAGGCACAACTTGCTGCCTCCCATATCCTCATGTAAGTTCTATAAGATTAAGGATTATTTTATTCTTTGTAATATACTTCCATTACCTAGTAAAAAGCCTGGTGAATAGAAAATGCTGAAAAAAATGTTTGCTTGAATGATAACTGACAAAAACAGAGAAAGGTTAAATGCCTTGCCCAGGATCACATAGCCAGTGTATATCAGATATGGGATGTAAAACTGGTCTTCTGGCCAGCTCTTCAGGGCACTATCACATACTGTCTCCTATAATCTAAATTATATAAAACTGGCAATTGATATTGAAAGGGGGATGGGAAAACCAAGTTTTCATTCTTCTTGGACACTCAAGTCCAGAAAGGTATTGAGGATAACCATCATATCCTTTTTTTAAATTATAGCTTTTTATTTACAAGACATATGCATGGGTAATTTTTCAGCACTGATCCTTGCAAAACCTTCTGTTCCAACTTTTCCCCTCCTTTCCCTCACCCTCTCCCCTAGATGACAGGTAGACCCATACATGTTAAATATGTTAAAGTTTATGTTAAACATAATATATGTATACATATCCATACAGTTATTTTGCTGCACAAGAAAAATCAGACTTAGACATAAGATAAAAATAACCTGAGAAGGAAATCAAAAATGCAAGTGGACAGAGGGAATAGAAATGCTATGCTGTGGTTCATACTCTTTTCCCATAGTTCTTTCACTGGGTGTAGCTGGTTCTCTTCATTATTGAACAAATGGAACTGACTTGGTTCATCTCATTGTTGAAGAGAGGCACATCATATCCTTTTCAATACTCTTTGGGGTATCCTTAGCTCTTGGAACATTCTATTTTCCTGGTTTTTATCCATTTTTAATTTCTTCTGGTAAATTTTGCTCACCATGGTACAAGTGCAAGTATTTCTTAAAGCTTGGAAAAGGGCTCTGTAACAAATAATTCATTAAGGAGCTCATTTGTTTGTTCTTTGTCCTAAAATGATTCCAATTCTGTATCTTCTACTTCCTTCAGTTCTCTATAGTACTTTATTAATTATCTATAGAATATTGGATTTGGATGCTTACCTAAATTAAAGCATACTTAGAACGAAATTCAGTATCTTTCTTATTAAAATAAGATCCTTACTTATCCCTACTTTACAATACCAGGAATGGTATTGCTAACCCAGGTCCCCAGTTTTAAAACTATTTGAATAATTTTTGGTTCTTAACTCCTCACTATACTTGTAAATATTTACATTTACCCTACTTTTACTTCTGACTCACCTTTATCCACTAAAACTTTTCTTATCAAGCCCACTCAAATGTTAGCCATCTCAATCATTCTGCCATTTTCACTGGTTAGTGAAACTACCTCCAGTGATTCAGATTGTCATCCATCCATGGTTTCTGATCCTGTGCCATTCTTGTCCATGTCTTCCCAGAAATTCTACCTAAGAGGTACAAATCAATATGCTATGGTCCTGCCTTCCTGTAGTTCTATTGATGTTGTATGGATAACAATGGAGGATAAAGGGGGCAGCTAGGTGATGCAGTGGTTAGAGCACCAGCCTTGAAGTCAGGAGAACCTGAGTTTAATTCTGGTCTCAGACACTTAATACTTCCTAGCTGTGTGACCCTAGGCAAGTCACTTAACCCCAATTGCTTCAGGGGAAAAAAAAGGATAAAAATATTGTCCAAAATATCAGCCCAAGTATGGAAAGATTCATTATTAGAAGGTTGGTTATTATGGTTGAGTTTTATTTTCACCACAGTGATTACCAAAAATTATTTCCTAAAGTGTAGAAAGGCTGTCATGTGTATTTGGTAGAAGAAATAATCTCAGAGATGAAGTGATGGATCTTTTGAAACGGAGATATAAGATGTAACTGTTATTTATCTGGTCTAAATTGAACATGTTTAAGCTTCAAAGGTCACATAAGTAGGTATCTCTTCCATATTATGGCTAAGCAATCTTCTTAATGCACTACTGAAAATATCATTCTTAAAAGACTTAAAAGTTGCTCCTTCTTGTCTACTAATTAGAGCATAAATTTCTAAATGTTAAATTTAACATTTTTTAATAGGCTGGCTTCTTAACTCTCTTTCTAACTTTATCTCCTACTTCTTTTCATGTATTCTATATTCCACAGTACTATATTTCTTGAGCTGAGATTAAAGGTCCTCTAGTACAACCTCTCCTTTTGAAGATAAGAAAACTGAGACCCAAAGACACGGAGCTGCCTAATGTCACAAAGCTGAACTTAATAACTTTCCAGTTAGCCTTATCACCCTTTGGGCTAGTGCTCCTGGCACTACAATTAACGACTTCCATAACTTCTCTCAGATCAGAGGTCAAAGTAATCTCTTCCTCCTCAGATTCCTCATAGCACTATGACCATCTCCTTGGAATCCATTTCAATCTCTTTTGTATCTCAATTATTTGTGTTCTTCATTCATTAGAGTACAAGTTCATCACATCTTTGTTTCTGGTTTTAATACCTAACATAATACTTTGCTATGCTTAATAATTGCTTGTTGAATTGAATTAAAATAATTGAAAATTTGCTGACTTTGGTCAAGTTATATATTCTCTCTTATCATTTACTCATTTGTGAAATAAGATGATTCTAGTTCAAACATTTCATGGTTTACTGTATTATATTTATCCTTTTAATCTTCATCTTTTCCAGCCTGAAAAGTTTTTTTGGCTTTAGTCAATTATGTTTCTCTATTAAAGGATGAGTGGTCAGGTCTAGTAAAGTTGCTGGTTAAATATGGATCATGACTATAAATATAATAAAGAAGCTGCCTCTTTGTCTCAGACATCTTACCTTTAGCTTCTGTCTAGCCCCTCCCACATTTCTGGCTATCAATGAAAGTTAACAAACCATAGCATAGCCATTCAATTTAACTACAATATTCATTGGCCACTGAATGTTGCTGGCCCATACAATTCTGGTAAAAATAGATAATACAAAAAAGAAGCAGGATTGGAAGGGGCTAACCTCTTAAAGAGATATTCGCTCATTTTCCTTTCCTGTCTTTGCAAATTAGAATGCACAAAAGAAAGCCTGAAAAGAGGGGATATGGGAAAGAAAAGACCATTAATTCCTTTTCAGTTAAATTCACTAAATACCAGGCACCAGAAGATACAAAGACAAAGACAAAAATAAAAAAAAGCCTTACCCTCCAAGAATTGGCATTCTCTTAGGGTACCCAACTAATAAATGTTGAGTAAAGAGAAACAGAGGGAACCAAGAAGAGCCTCAAATAGGAGGAGCACTTGAGTCAAGTCTGAAGTGGCTAATAAAAGCTAAGAAAGTTCAGAAGGGTCTTGGAATATAATAAATGAAAAGTTTACTCATTTTAAGGTCTTTTCCTAAATTCACTGTGAAACAAAACTACTATTTGATTTAATAAGATAATATCCTAATCATTGGAGCAGATCTTCTGATATGGTTAGACATTTATAATTTAAACATAAAACCTAAAAATCCTTTCTGAGTGCATAGAAATTATTCTAAAGTGATAAAGAAAGGTGAATTTTCATTAAGTGTTTTATTTTTTCAAATAAAAGGTAACTAATATGTCATTTACATTTGATCATTATGCATGTTATTAATGTATTTTGTTATGGCCATGTATTTATTTGAGCAATTTAAATTTTGATGCCTAGGTAAATAATTGGGAAGGAAAAAAAAAGCATTTTAATTACATAACATATCACACACTGCACCTAAATTAAAAACAACAATTCTCTTGATGATTGAATGGGGATACCCTAAAAGCACAAGCTTATTAAAAATGAATTGGATTTTACAGCTAACTGTGAAAAATTCCCTAGTACTTTTAAGGCCATGAAATGGTTTATAGTGGATAACAGAATATAAAAGCAGATGGTTCAGAGGGTCTAAATACAAAGCAGGTGGTTATCAAAACATGATTTTGCTAGTTTGTCAATACTGCTGCCTTTTACCCATCCCAAACCCCCAACATCTGCTTTCTTGATGTTCATGTGACACATATATGTAATTTGTAGAATATAAATCACCAAACTAAAACCCAAAACATACTGAGAAGAGAAACTCTATTTTTTGAACAGGATTCCTTCCTAGGAGCTGCTACTTTGCACATTTCTCCCACATTTATAATCTTAGATGGAAAATTAGCTTTTTTGAAAATGAATACAATGGGGTTATATTTATCTTCCAGAGTTTAATATAGTGCCTGGCATATAATAGATGTTTAATAAATGTTTGATTGATAGATATTTTTTAAAAAGCAAAATCAAAATTAGTGACAGTTTTGAACAGGAGAGGAATTCAGAGCATCCAATTCAGATTTCATTATGTTCAGTTTATGTTTAAAGAAAAGAAATCATCACAAAAAAATTAATTTTCTGAGCCTGATGGGATTTAAATAACGAAGAATCTTAGTTGCTCACAGAAGTAGGCCCTGCATTGTATTAGTTCTTACAAAAATTGGCACTTTTAGTTTTTCTCCTCAGCCAAAGCTAGAGTGATCTCAAAGGACATTACAATATAATTTAATAGCATGCTGAAGATAAAGTTTAAAAATTAAGACAAAACCAACACTAAGTAGAAAAAAAAGTAGATTAAAGTTTTCATCCAGAATCGTCACTGTTGTGACATAATTATCAACCTTTGTGGAATTCAGTTTCTCCATTTGTACAATTTGAGATATACATGTAATCTACATGTATAATGTAAGATCCCTGAGGGCAGAACCTATTTCATTTTTATCTTTGTATGGAAAGAACCTAGTACAGTGCTTGGGACACAGCAGGCATTTTAATAAATGTTGGTGAGTGACTGATTTAGGGTCTTTATTCAATCTAACATTCAATGTAACCATGAATCAATGCATTTGTTCATCATTTCTGGTGTTATTCTAGTGTTGGCTAAGTGAGATGGTACTCTCCTAGGAAGCAGAGCATATGAAATTAATTATATTTAATACATCACAATAATTCATGTGTAATAAGCTCCTTAAGAAGCTTCCTCCAGATTGTGATTCAAAACATTGGTTTGTGGGCATTTTAGAAAGAATAATTTTAGACAAATGACAACTCTCATCACAGGAGGAAAAAAAAAGACATGTGAACCCCAAAGCCATACAGCTGCAAGAAGAGGATGTTTGATGTAATTAGTGACTTACAATGCAAATTTTAGCATATTTTGCTGACATCTTTCTACCAAATCAGATAATTAAATAATTATGTCAAAAACTAAGGAATCAAGAAGTATTAGTAGATGCCGTATTGTCTGAAATCATTCCTAAATTCTGTAAAGGAGCAGGGCTTAATTTTTAGGCTGGTATCAGGTGAATAATGGGATACCACAAAGGGAAGGCAGGGAATAAATGCTTGATTAAATGCCTCTCTAGGCCTATTCTATTCTAACCTGTCAGCCTAAGTAGCCTGAGTTGCTTTCTTTATGCCTCATTTTGATCTTCCATGTTCCTGACTTTGGTTTGTTAGAGTTTTCAAAAAACAAAATGTGGAAAAGGAAACAAGTTGGCCAATCTCTGAGATTCTCAAAAAAAAAAAAAAAAAAAAAAAAAAAAAGATAGTAGTTGGTGAAAGACCTTAAAACGTCGGAGAGGTGATTATATGAAAATACTCCCCAACTTTGTACAGCTCCTCACTTATATCCTATTTATTCCCTGAATCTTAGTTCAAACCCCACTGGAAATTCATTTTTTAAGCCATGGGCACTACAATCAATAGTCTGAATCTGGAGAAGTTCTCAATTCTATTGCTGCAGCAGGGGTAAATCAGGGAAAGATGATTTTCCAATCTTGAATGGTTTTCCCTATTGGATTATAAACTCCTTGACAGCAGGGACTATTTTTTTGGCCTATTTTTATATCTTCAGTACTTAGCACAGTGCTTAGCACAAAAGCAGATGAGATGGTTGTGAGATCCAGTGAATAAGAATGCCAGGTCTTGAGTTAGAAAGATCTTAGTTCAAATCCAACCTCTGACTTATTAATTGTGTGACCCGGACAAGTCATTTAATCTGTTTGCCTCAGTTTCCTTATGTGTAAAATAGGGATACTAATAGCATCTACTTCCCAGGAATGCTTAGAGGATTAAATAATAATTATAAAGTGCTTAGCACAGTGTCTGGCACAGTTAGTGATTATTAATGAATATTGATTGATTGATTTATCCTGAGACATAGCTGTAAAGTTAGAAATATGAATACATTTTATCATAGAAAATTTTTTATATATAATGAAAGATGTGATATCAAGGAATTCTGGATCTGGAATCAGGACCTGGAATGAATGTGGATTCTCTTATATCTAGACCTCAGTTTTGTAATATATAAAATGAGGACTAGGTGATTTCTGAGGCCCCTTTTAACTCTAAAAATCTATGATAATTACAATGTCATAGTGATAATAGCGCTATTATTAATGAGAATTACATAATAATGTATTTAAAAATCACTTTCATCACAATAATTCTCTGAGATGGTGGTAGAAGTACTATTATTATCCTGGTATACAGGAAGAAGTCAAATGACTTGCTAACAGTCATACTACTAGTTAGGTGTCAGAATCAGAACTCAAACCTATATCTTCTTATACTAGAAGGAAGAGATGCTTCAAAGAGATCATGAAGAGCTAAAGAAAATGATCATGATAGAGAAAGTATAAAAACTTTTAAAAAAATCTAAAGAAGCAGCAAACAACAAGTTTAACTCAGTAGCACACAACACCAAACAACTAAAAACACTTTAAAGAATAACCTATAAACAATGGGGAATCATGGAGAATCAAGTGAGAGAGAGGATGGATCACAATGACAATTTAAATTTAGAAAAATAAAAGAAAACTAATACTTAATTCTGGGAAATAATCAAAATAACATTCCCAGAATTAGAAAAAAAAGTGGCAATGAAGTATACATAGAAATAACCCATTAAGACTCTACTGAAAAACTGAAAACTAATTTTGTCTGTTTACAACACAGTACAACTATAATATTATAATAGTATGGGGAAAACACTACAAACTACAAGAACACAGAAATCATTAAGAAGAAAAAGCAGGAAGACAGCAGACTTTTCCACGAGGACAAGAGAGAATAAGTCAAAGTTGAGTCTGACACATATAAAATTAAGAAGCATGGGCCATAAACCCAGAATTATCTACCCAGAAAAACTTAGTATGCTTTTTGAAAGCAAGAGACTGACAAAATATTCAAACCCTGAAACATTTGGAAAGACAGATATACTTCAAGAAGTCTTTGAACTAAGTCAAATCTTCCAGTCAAAAGGACAGGTATTGAAAAAAATTTACATTTTTCAAATCAAGATAAAGCACTAGCTAAATCAATGTGGAGCTTTAAAGTCCTGGATTGCTTAAATCACTAAATAAACAAGCATTTATTAAGCACTTACTATGTACAAAGTACTGTGTTAGGAATGGGATAAAAGAAATTAGGGAATTAGAGATTTTTTGGGATACCAATGACTCCTGGTTCTCCTACTTATCGGACCCCTTCTTACCTGTCTCCTTTGCTGGATCTTCCAGATTATGCTCTTTAATTATAGGTGTCCTTCAGAGGATTATTCTTGGCCCTCTTCTCCCTCTATAATAGTTCACTAGGTGATCTTACCAGCTTCCATGGATTCCATTACCACTTCTATGCAGCTGATTATCAAATCAACTCTCTGCTGACTTCCAATCTCTTACCTCTAATTAACTTTCAAACATCTCAAACTGGATGTCCAGTAGACACTTTAAAATCATTTTGTTCAAAACAGAATTCATTATTGTTTCCTCTAAAACCTTCCCTACGATAGTAGAAGGCAACACTATCCTCCCAATCCTTCAGACTCACAACCTAAAAGTCATTCTGAACTGTTCACTATTTCTTCCTTCCCCCACCCAATCTGTTGTTAACACCTACTAATTTCACAACAATTTGTGCAACAATTTAGGGATAAGCCCCTTTCTCCCTTCTGATACTGTTACATCTCTAGTGCAATTCTTCATCACCTCATGCCGGGATTATTACAACAATCTGATGGTGGGTCTTCCTGCTTTGAGTCTCTCCTAACTCTAGCCCATCTTCTATTCAGTCACTAAAGTGCAGATCTGATCACATGAACATTCTCTCTCCAACTCAATAAACTCCAGTGATTCCTTGTTGCTTCCAGAATTAAATTCAAAATACTGTGTTAGGCATTCAAAGCCCTTTATAAGTTAGCTCCCTTCTCCTTTTTCATTCTTAGATATACTATATATTTTTTAAATTGTAAATTCTATCCTTCCCTCTACTCTCTCCCACTTGTTAAGAAGGCAAGAAAATTGATATACAATATACACATAAAATCATTACTCTCAGATACCTACTTTTTTGATTTGGAGACATTGGCTTCCTGGATGTTCTACAAAAAGGTGCTCTATTTCTCTCACTGAGTCATCTTCCTGAAATACTCTCCCTCCTCCATTACTGATCTCTCTGGCTTCCTTTAAGTCACAATTAAATCTCAAATTTTACTGAATGCTTTAGCCAACTAGTGTCTTCCTTTTGTTAACTATTTCCTATTTACCCTGTATATAGTTTGTTTTAAATATATTTGTTTGCATGTTTTCTCCCCTGTTAGACTTTAAGGTCTTTAAGGTCAGAGGCTGTCTGTTTCTTTTTATATTTCCAAAGCTTAGCCAGTACCCAGCATAAAGTAGGCATTTAATGAATGTTGATTGCTTGACCGAAGGGAGAAAAATGAGAGAACAAGAAAGAAAAGAATGGAAAAGGATTTATCAAGTGATACTTTATTATATGTGGTAATTTCTATCTAAGTGCTGAGAACATAAGCAAGACAACTGCTCAAACTTTCAAAAGGCTTTTATTCCAATTAGAAGATATAAAATATATTGGAAGGTTTAGCTGAAAGCAGAGAAAGAAAATGGATAAACCAAAATGGAAGCTAGGTAGTGCAGGGGATAAAAGCATTAGACTGGAGATGCATTCAAAATCCCAACTTACATACTTACTTGCTGTGTGACCCGGGGTTAGTTACTTAATTTCTGCTTGCCTTAGTTTCCTCAAATATAAAGTGGGATAATATTGGCTTCTATCTCCCATGGTTATTGAGATCAAATGAAGTAATATTTACAAGGCACTTAGCACAGTGCTGTCACATAGCAGATGCTTAATAAATGCTTATTTCTTTTCTTAGAGAGCAGAAGCAGAATAGATGACAAAATTTGAGTGTCTTCAGCTGGCAATGCTTGGCTGTTAGAATTCTTACAAAATGCTAAGTCAGTGGAATTGTTAGAGACAATGGTTGTTTAGCAGGGTGCTTAATAGTTCTCTAGATGTACTTAGTACTTATTAGAGTTCCACAGATTCATACCTTTAAGAGAGCATATATAAGGAGGAGCCTGCTAAAGGACAAGCCCACTCTCGGAGGTGGAGACAGATTCATTCCATCTTCCAACTTTGTGCTGTCTGGAGGCTGAAGCTGGCAGAGGCAAAGGATTAGTGGCAGGAGCTCTGAGAATCAAGGAGAGAGATAGGCTTCTAAGAAAGCTAACCAAACCCAAGGAAGGAGACAATAAAGGATTTGAACTTTTAATACCTGGCTGCATTTGGGGTGATTACTTTGAACTGAAACTAAGGCTGCCTCCAGAAGCCCCCCAAGAAACCTGCTCCCAGAGAACATTATATTTTAGAGAAGAAATTATGCTTGGGGACCCAGAGGGCATAGTGGCAGTGAAGATGGTAAGACCCAGTCTACCTTAGGAAGTAATGGTAAGGTTAATGATAAATATTAGGGCAGCTATTGTCTTTACAGAAAAATTACACTTGATAATTCCCTTCTTGTTCAAGCAGTCAGAGTGACCATGTTCTTGAATAATGACTGTTAGGAATGAGGCTGTTGGCCCAATAGATGGAATGGAGTAAAGCTCTGAGCTACTTCTTCAGGAAGCAGTGATAGTACTGGTCAACATTAGAAGAGAGGGAGCATCCAAGGGGACTCAGATAACAGTGCCTGGTTGTTATGGGCCAGAACTTGAAACAAGGTGCTAAGTGGAATTGAGGAGACAATGGTTTAATCTAGTTTAGCACTGATTTAATCCTACAACAAATAATGGTTTCCTAGTGATATAATGGTTGGTGTATACTCAGTGTGGAGCATATAAGCAGGGACTGAGAGCCACAGAGAAGAAGCTCTCAGGGCCAGAGAAGACAAGTGCACTAGAAGCTCTTGGAGGCTGAGACAGATTCATTCCATTGTCCACCTTTGTGGTGGCTGGAGACTGAAGCACAAACCTTTGGATTCGGAGAGATTCAGAAGCCAGAGAAGGCAAGCAGGAGCTCAAGCTACCGGAATCAAGGAAAAAGATAGGCCTCTAAGAAAACTAGCCAAGCCCCAAGTGAAGGAGATAGGACTTTGAAAGACATAATAAAGGTTTTGGGCTTTAACACCTGACTGCACTTGTGGTGATTACTCTAACTGAAGAGAAAGCTGCTCCCAGAAACCCTAAGAAAACCAAACCAAAGAGAACATTACATCTGTTCCTTTCAGTTCTTTTTGTGATCTTGAAAAAGAAGGGGTAGGGTAATCCCAAAGCTTCTGCCATTTATAATGGAGAAGTTTGGGCTAAAGAAACTTACATATTTATTGATATAATAGAGGAGATTTGTTTAAAGTAATTTTTGCTAGTTTTACTAATAACAAACAATAAAAATAATAAAGTGTATTCCATTTGTTAAAGGATTAAACAAAATGCAAATCTATCACAATAAAAAATGTAAATGGAGTGGTCTTTCCAGTAAAATGAAAGAGTCAGTCTAGTTTAAAAAACAGAATTGAAAAATACTGTTTATAGAAAGCATTTCATACAGAACAATTTAAATAGATTCATACTGAAAAGGGGTTCTAAAATGCATCATGCTACTACAAAATCACAAAAGTGGAAGGAACACATGTCAAAGCTGAATTCAAATCAGAATGCATTAAAAAAGATAAACAAGGCCATTGTATTATGTAAAAAGATTCCAAACAAAATGAGTATATTTAAAATTTAGTGACACGCATTTAATAATTTTATAACAAAATTCATAAAGAAAAATTCTGCAAGTCTTAAGAAAAAATAGCTTAAAACAAGCAATACTATTATATATAAATATCCCAGCATTAAAATATGATAAATTCATTTAAAAGATTTTAATAAGAAACTATAGAAATGAAAAGTACAATTGTTAAGATCTGTGTAGTAACAAAGATGCCAATGGGTTGTAGACTGGTGAAAATATTTGTTGAATGATGTAGCAATGTATAATAATCATAAAACCAACCATGCTTTTTGATCCAATGATTCCATTAATAAAATTTTATTGTTTAAAAATATGACAAGAAAAATACTGAGATATTTTTAATAATAGTCCTCAAAAAGAAATAATGGATAAATTCAATGGCTGAATAAATTATGGTATATATACACATATGGAATAGAAACTTATAGTGGCATAGAAATTATAAATAAGAATAATATTAGTAAACATGGAAAGACATACAAAATAATACAAAGTAAGATCAGCAGAACCGGAAATGTATATATGATTGCAACCATATACATACATATCTAACAGCATTTGAGTAGAAGAAAACCAAATCAAAGTTAGCAGAAGTTAAGACAGACTTGGAGACATAGAGTGAATGAATTGTTTTTATTAAAAAGATAATTCATTTGTTTCTATTTTGTTAAATTTTAGGAGTTCATGTAAGATCTCATCTCATGTATATTTCATTAGACTTTTTGATGATTATTAAATTATAATAATTTTAAAGGAGTATTTAATTCTTTATGAACCTGAAGCATACTACTTATTAGCTATACAATCTGGAGCAATCCTTTACCTTCCTAAGTTCAATTTCTTTTTCTGGAAAATGAAGAAAATATTTATACCTCACAGGGTTGATAAGAGTAAAGCACTTAGATTCTTTTTTCTAAAATCTGAGAGGCACTGTGCTGCAGGAGAAAAAATAGCCAAGAGAAATAAGACTTTAGTCCTAGTTAAAGTTGAAAAGACTTGAAGACAGGAGATGGTGAAGTTGACTTATGTAGAATGAAGGACATGTATAGAAAAATGCAGCAGAAAGCAATGCCTATAAATTCATTTGATGTAAGACATTCAATAAACAATTACACCTTGTTCTGGAAGTTTATCAAGAGCCATTGCTAAAACCATTAATTAAAATAATGCAAGATGAAAAATCTTGCTTAACTTTTAGCACCATGTGGCAATGACATTTAACATTACAGCCTACAAAATATGTGCTAAGCACCTTTTGATAAAGAATAGGTCTTTATTTTGAATATCATGCAAGCCTATACAAATCACTTAATACTATATTTAGTCATAAAACAAGTCAAGTGAGACATAAAACTGTTCTCCCAATAGGCTGCTTCTCCACACATCTCTACGCCTGGAGTAAAAATCTATCACGAGTGAGAATACTCAGGAGAAATAATAGTCTAAAAAAATCATATGTCCTCCTCTTCTCAGTTTCTCTAAACTAACTCTGAGTACTACATGGTCTATGACATCCAAAGAAGATAGTGACAAAAGAAACTACAAATTATCCTGTCTCACAGTAAGTCATAGTGTCATATCAAGTGAAATAAAACATAAAAAGGGATTTCAAGGAGAGTCAAACATTCAACATTAAGAGGTTCTCCAAATCCATGTGTATTCTACTGTGGCAGAAAAGTTATAAAGTGCAAACATTTTTTTCTTACAAACCAAGAGGATATATCAGAGACTGAATGTCAAAGGCCAGAGTTAGTTTTGGGAAAACTCTGGGTTTCTGACACACTTCAGAGAAGTGTGTAGAAAGCTGTACTGTTCTAGCATTGAGACAGAAAAATAGAAACTTTCTGCTCTTGGAAATTTTGGATTAAATGTAGGCTGGTACTCCAAGCACTTCTGAATCATCTCTTCTGTAGGAAGAACACTGGGCTTTTTGCCAGGAGAACTGGATTCTAATTTTAATTATACTTGAACTTCCCTTTTCATTTGAGCAGTTTGGATGACTTTTTGATATTACATAACCCATTACATCCCTTTGGGTTTGACTGTTCTCCTCTGTAAAATGAAGGCTTTGAAGTAGATGATGTCCAAGTTTGTTCCCAGGTTCATGATTTGATAACCCACTATTCCAATATGTCAACAAGAAGGAAGAAAAAAGTAGTGGAAACAATGGCGTGTATTTTCCTTTGTATTAGGGAAAAAAATCTACATTTTGTATGTATATGTCTTTTATACAGATACATACACACAATTTCTATGGTTAACAAAATTAAAAGAAAAAACAACTGAAGGAACTATATTACACATGAATTACTGACAGAGAATAAAGTATGGTCATGTGGTGTGAATCGGGATTAAGTGGCAAATGGCCTATATGCTTCACTTGTATCCATCACTTGGAGAAGTTGGAGAAGTGCTTTTAAATTAAATAAATGAAATCTAGTTTATTAAACTGTGTGTGTTTTTAAATAGGTTAAAGTCATTTAGGCATCCATCTAAGAAAGTGGATATCTAAATAGAATTAAGCTGTTTGCAACCCTTACCAGTTTCAAGTGCAAAAAATTGTATCTGAAAAGTAAAATTAATATACCAGTGGATATGGATGTTCTTTCCAAAAATGTCTGACCATCTTATGTTATATTTATTTATGGCCTCCCATACCTTCATCATGGGGATCTAGCCCAAAAACCTGGAAGCACTCTGTAAGATTCCTCAACTCCCTGAATCAGAGAATACAAGCAAACCACTTTATCTTCTGATCATACATGTAGGTCCCCAGTGACATTCCTTATAATGCCTTTGACTAGAAATTTAAATTTACGCCTTCAAAATTTCAATTAATGTACCTAGGTAGCTTTTTAAAAAAACATAATGTAATTAAAACATACTGTTATCAAAATTACAGATTTGATTTATAGGACAGCTGATTTTGTCATTCAAGGGGATAAAAACAATTTTATGACCAAACTGTATCCCTAGCTAGTAGTCTTAGTATTGATCTCAGGAGGACTTAACAAGAAAGTGTACCTATTTCAGTCCAAAACTCTTAATGTTATTAGAGAAATGAATCAAAATACATTCTGTATTATTAGTGAACCTTATCATTTTCATATAATGAAGTAAAGACTTTTTAATAACTGAAAACTCTTGACTGTGAATGCAACATTGAAAGGTTGTAATAATTTCTGACTTTTATAACCTTGTCAGACTGAAAAAAGCACTAGTATTGTATAATCATGGGCAAATCACTTAAGTGCTTCTATATCTCAGTTTTCTTTATGAAAAAATGGAGATAATAGCACTTATCTCATGATTGTATGGATAAAATGAGGATGCTATAAAACATTTTGTAAACTTTAAAGTGATTTATAAAAAAATTTGTAAGCTCATCAAAATTTATCAAATTAAAATTTTGGTTCTATTAATTCTTGAGAAACCTATCCTACTTAGACAGAATTTAAGTTATATAGTCTGAGAACAGCAGAATATTCTTCTATTTCCCTGAGAGATGACTTCATGTTTGTTCAAAGGCCTTTTAATCTGAGAGATCATTTTGTTGATGAAACAAATAAAACAAAACCCTATTCCTGTAGGAGCTTCCTTCTCCATAATTTTCTTTCAAAGAGTAAAAAGGAGAACCCTATAATCACTCTTCATTCCACAGTCTGGCTAAGTGTCTCCCCATAGCAGGTAGCCTACTTCCCAGAATTAACCACATGGCCAGAAGTTGGAGTTTTTTCCCCCTTAGGAGATAATCACATAATAACAGTCGCATGTAAGAATATTGTAGTTAAAAACTTGACTTTTTTTAGGGAGTACTTGGGTCATAAAAAGAACTCTAGTTTCCAACTCACTTTTTTTCCTGCCATTCAGTTCTTGGTCTGTCCAAGATACATGCATTAATGGACTTGTTCTAGAGATTACCAATCTAAATACATATTACAGTTGGGACAATGGACATTCTTTATCTGATTATGATTTTCTAAGTGGATATTTGGGCTGAACCCTTTTGAGCAATAATGGATATTATTTAAGAGGCTCTGCAGTATTTTGGGACATGATGCAATTAGCATAATACTGATATCATGGAATAAAAGTCACTGAATCAAAGTTGAAGATGACCCAAAAAACAATGAAAAAGTATAAAGTGGATAGGAGGCTGCAACAAATTACCATATTAGAAGAGTTCACGAGATGTGATTGTCATCAGAAAAATATTATTACTGGAATAATCATGGAATAAGAACAAGGGATAACTTACATGCTTTACTGATAACCATGAAATGTCAGAGAGAAGTGATTTGGGCCTATCAGGAGGTTCCTATTTATAGATGGACATGGACAGGAGTTACACAGGATGGAAGGTTATGTTTTTTGGATAGGGCATCTGTATTGATGAAACCAGAGATCCAAAAAAAGTAAGATTTAAAAAGATTTTTCACATGAATCATCTCATTTAATTATCCATGCCAATATTCTTTCCACTATAAATAGTATCTTTACTACAAAAAGTGATTTGTTAAAGAAGTCATTATAGAAATCACTATCAAGTGAATTCAACAAATTATAAAGTATGGGATAAATTAAATATATCACTGCATTTTCATACATATACATAGAAAGAGGTAGAGAGAGACAGAGACACAGGGAGAGAGAGAGAGAGAGAGAGAGAGAGAGAGAGAGAGAATGAGAATATAGAACTGTTAGGAACCTTAAAATAATTTATTCTAACATCTATATTTTGAAAATGAGTAAACTGATATTTTATAGACTATGTAAGTTCTCAAACTTTCCTATACTAAAGTGAGTGGTTTGGACTAGAAGGCTAGTGAGGTTCCTTCTAGCTCTAGATCTATGTCTCATAAACATATGTAAAATTTTGCAAACAGAAATAGGAAGAATTTCTTCTGTTAAAAAAAGCTTTCATTTATCTTTCTTCAAATATGAGCAACACAAATATAATATTTGCTAAAGAATGATCTTTGGACAATATGTTTAGTTGCTTTAAGTGTCAAAAGTGCTTGGAAAACTAAAGACTTCTGAAAGGCGTAAAAAGAAAATCCAAGTAAAGGGACTTTGGCAAAGAAGAAAAAAAAGCTGAGATTCTATTCACTTACACTGCGTTTCAAAGTATGAATATTCCTTGAGTGTATTATTTGTGAAACTGAGGAAAATACAGAAAAACAATTTATTACACTGGTAAAGTGCAACTCAGACTAACAAAATAAGTGGTTATTAATAATGAAATAAGAATGAAAAAATTTTAAATGTGATTATAAAAATTAAAGTGAAATAATTTTATTTAGTGCCCAAATTTACATTTCTTAAAACAAAATATATTTTATGGGGTTATAAATATAATTTACAAACCTACTATCTTTCAGATAGGATATTGTATGATCTACACAGAAACTAAATTGAAATTAAGACTAACATAACTGTATGAGAACAAAATTAACTATATATGGTAAATGAATCCTTCATAGCACCTGTCCTCTCATGTAGAAAAGAACATCAGCCTTTGACTGATGATTTCTTTTTGACATGATTTATCGCCCAGTATTCTTCAAACTTGATAAAGCAAATTAATCTTTGATTGCAAGAGCCACTGGAGGTTGTCATTAGTCATGTAGTTTGGTGAGGCTGCTTGTGCTTCATTTACCAGTCGCACGGCAAAGGGAGCCCAGCAGCAATCGCTGGCAGCTTTGGCGGCTGTCCTGATCCACCCAGGAGAAATGATCAAAGAATTCAATATACAGTATTTTAAATTACTTCTCTGGAACTGACCACAAAAAGAAAAAATGTTCCTGCCTCCTCCCTCCAGTTTTTTCCCTCTATAATAATTATTGCTATTGTGAACAACACATGAAGGTATAGACTTAATATTCCCATTCAAATCATAGTTGCTAATGCTATTTTTCTTTAAATAACTAAAATGGGGAGTTTTATTCTAAAAAAGATTATTGTGAGGAAAGAGATAAGGAAATCAGTTCTATGCAAAAGCTAAAAGCAAGGAAATAAATACTTAATTTTCAAAGGACTCTTTAAAGTCCAAATCATAAAAACTCTCCTTTTTACCTATTATCCAGAATAAGAAAGACTACTAGAATGGTAAATGTTTCATTATCTAAATTTTGCAGATGTTTTAAAAAATTATTCATATGTCAACTTTCTCAGTGTCTTATTTTTTTTCTTCCTGATATTATTTAACATAGATGGCATTTCTTAAGTTTATTCTCATGGCTATTTACCCTAATATTTCTTTGTACAAAAGAAAAAGAAAAAAAACTTTGGTAAGGAAATTGAGCTATTGGGGAATAGTGGTTGAATTGTTGTAATTCCAAGTTTTTGGTTTTCAGTAGTGATTTTAAGTGCAGAGAAATCTAAAAATTTCCATTTAAAAGCTATCTAGTTTTTTCTGGATTATTGAGATATGTCAAATTTTTATTTTCTCTGCTGGGGCTGTACCGGCTACAACCTTAAATATGTTGAAATACAGAAAATAAAACCCCATGAATAATTGTGAAGAATATAAAATATATTTTAATTTCCATGCTAATCTCAGAAAAGTCTTGTAACTTTTGGATTTAAGCCATTTCCGTGGCTGAAGGTGGCTTAAGAACAAGGAACACTATTCAGAACTATTGTTAATTTAAAAAAAAAAGTTCAAAGAATGAACATATTTAAATTTAGCCTATTTTGGATTTATTAAATAACTTTTGATTTTTAATATATAATAATTTCATTTAAAATAATTAATCTCTATAATATTCAGCTAATCTCATTTTTAATATTTTAAAATTTTAATTTAATTTTAGTCTTCTTTTTAAAATATAAATTCCTACATGTAACCCAAATATGAAAATAAAAGAGCAACAAATAACTTTGTCTTATAAAAATAAACATGTTCTAATAAATACAAAACCAGGAGTCATACCATGAACATAAAACAAGTTCTAACTAAAAAATAATTCTTATCTAAACAACTTCAAAGTATTTTTCATTTCAATCACTTCTTATTCATGTTCTTTTGGGAGGGGTGTGTGTGTGTGTGTGTGTGTGTGTGTGTGTGTGTGTGTGTGTGTGTGTATCTTATCTTTGGGAGTCTCAGAGCTTTTCATTTAACTTTTTTTTTTAAATGAGTAGTCCCAAAATATTATGATTGATAAAGAGTTCTACTTAAATCTTTAAGTCAAATGGTTCATAGAATTGATCAAGTTTTCTACCATCTTAAAATTCAGGGAAGTCCGAAAAACTATGGGCAATTTGAGGTAAACATGCCTTTCTCATTCTAGCAATGCCTATACAAGAAAATAGATAATTTGTAGAACTGCAATATGTCTATTATAAAATAATCCATCATGCCTTCTTTTTTAAATGCCCGATTTCAAAGTAGCAAAGCAAAAATAAAAACTAATCTAAAATAATCGTGTATATTTTAATAACTTTAACTTAAAAGGAAATTAAGCTTTTCCCTCTTTTCAAAACAGTTTATACCAAATTACCCAGTGCAGTTTTCATATACTAAGTGAAACCACTATGGACTATAGATGTTTATTTACAAGAAATTAAATCCCCTTAACTCCTATTTCTTAGTGATGGCACAATAATGAAATGCAAAGATAGACACACACATGCACATAGATATAAACATGTACCTGTATATATATATATATATATATATATATATATATATATATATATATATACACACATACATACATATGTGCTTTGAAATTAAGCATTTAAAAAAGAAAGCATGATGGATTTTTTTGATGGATTATTTTGTAATAAACATATTGCAGTTCTATACAAAGTATCTATTTTCTTGTGTAAGCATTGCTAAACATATTTAACCAGAATTGTCCATGTTTTTTTGGACTTTCCTGAATTTTAAGATGGTAGATAGAAAACTTGATAAATTCTAAGAACCATCTGACTTAAGATTTAAGTGGAACTCTTATCAAAAATAATATTTTGGGATTACTCGTTTAAAAAAAAGTTAAATGAAAAACTATGAGACTGATAAAAAGAACTTCCAACACACTCCACAAAAAGATGTCAGTTCTATGCATATGTTCCAAAGAAAATTTTAAAAATGAAAACAAATCAATCCAAAAGGCAAAAGAAAACAAACCATTATGAGGATTTAAGCTTTCTCTTCTATTGAAAATATACATTTCAAGATTCTGAAGTTGCTGTATTCCATGAGATGTTTAAAAATATATTTCACCTTAGCTGTATTGATAATTGTATGTTTATTTAACACAGAGATACACACACAACTTACTATTTATATATGAATATACACTTACTGCTTGGCTCCACTGAGAAACTATAAATTTCATCTATTGAACATTAGCAAAAAATTACATGTGTTTATCATCTGGATTATTCTTGGATTAATAGAGATAAATGACAAAACATAATCAGTAGCAGCTCTGCAACTTAATCATTGCATCTGAGCTATAGGAAGCACTTAATTACTCTCATTTACTAGGTTCAATCTAATGAGAAGGCATTAGGCAAATGAAAAGAATGCAGTACAAACAAACAAAATAGTTATACCATCATTAAAAAGAAACTCTGACAGTGCAGGTGACAGCATATGCAGGATAAATTACCATAATGTCCTAAATGCTGAGCTGTCAGCATGCTAATGCAGTGATCAGATACCCAGGGAATCTCTGCACTATAGCTGTCAAAAACAGGTATCATAAATCACCTCTCTCTACTGTACTGCTCATTATCACAGTTTCCATATACATGTTTTTCAGCACACTTCAGTACAGATCTGAAGGCAGCACTCATTCTTATGTGAGTCTGTTTACTCTCACAGATATTATACATAATTCTTGCTCAATAATGGAAACTTGATTTTATAATAATGAACTTTACCATTTTCAAACATGTTAGGTAGGGCCTCTGCTTTTAATAGTAGAGTCATGACAACAAACAGGATATAAAAACAACTTTTCCCTATTCCTCTATTATTGCTAACACATTAGCAATAATTCCAGTTTACTCAGGTTTATTTTTTTTCCCAAGTGAATCATTTCTAACTTTTTTTAGGGTTTAAAAATAATAAAAATGCAGGTATAAATTTGATGTTCAGTTTACAGTACCCACAAATATTTAAAGTTTAGTCCACTGAGTCAAAGAAAACACATACATTCAAGATTACTTAATAAAATAGATAATATTTTAAAATCTGTTTTTGTTACAAAGTTCCTTTATTTAAATAATAATTTAAATAAATAAAAATAGAACATATGAAAACAAAAGTTTTAGTATACAGTAGTTTTCAGTGTAAATGAAAATAAGCCAAAATATTAATTTCCATTACATTTATTAAGCCATAGTTGGTGGAAAATGGCTTTTATATTTCATGATGTATTTTGTAATATAATCCAATTCTGTTATAAATCATTGACATTTCTGTGTTTCTAAAGTGATTCTCATTAATAATTGAAATGGTGTTTTCATGTAAAATATTTTGAGTGACCCTATTAAAAACTTAGCTTAATTTAATTACTAAATATATGAGTTATATCAAAAGAAAAATACTATTTCTAACAAAAGTCAGAATGATGGATGACACTTTCTTCTAATCCTTTGTTATAAAGGTCCATCTCTGCTGATTTCAACATATACTCATAGTTTCTTTTTACTCTTTCTGAGAGGGAATCTAGTTACAATGATCTTCCTAGGATGTAATTTGATTAAACACTAAAAATTTTGTCCTGTCATTTTATGATCACAAACCACATTTATTAATTTGTAACTACAATCCTTGTTAAAATGAAATTCATTACTGAATTATAGAGATACGTGAGATACAGACTAAACTTGTGATTTTATTGATAAGAGGAACTCCAAAATAAGGAATCTCCCTCTTTTGACCTAACTTGGCATTGTCTTTTTCATTTATAGTGGAGAGTTGCCTAAATCTCTAGAGGGATTTTGTGACATTTGGAGAGGGTCAAGCAGCCACAATATGCATCAAAAAGAGGACTTAAAGTCAGGTCTTCTTGACTCCAAGGATAGCTCTATCTATCTATCTATCTATTACACGCCCCCCCCCCCCCGCCTCTGTTATTAAATCAAACAATCTATACATTAATTCTTCACCTTAAAGAAGAACAGTTAAAAAATAAGCCCTGAGTGTATTTATGAGCATTATTTCTAGAAAAGAACATTTAAAAGTGGTGCTTTTAAAATGCCCATTTATATTCTAATTCAATTAAACAAATATTCACTGAATGTTTACTATGTACAATGTATTTTATTTTATTTTTTTTTAATCAGGGAAGGAATTACAAAGATGAATAAGACTGGAGCTAGGAAGAATCATGAAACTATGTTAACTGGATCCACTACAAATTTATGTTACCTCCTTCACTGTCCCAAGGTAAACATTTTCCATCACTAATCAATTCAACTATCTCACCCTCCCCCAAAGTTCTAAATTTTCCTGTCTCTCAGGTGTTCCACTGTACCCCTCCCCCAACCTTCTCAGCTGAGGATCTTGCCTCATACAAAGGACAGAAAAAACAGAGTTCATTCAATGAAAACTCCTATTGTCTCCTCCTCATTTGATGGCATTTAAACATTTTTCTTCCACTCTCCTCTCCATTATTCTGGTCTCTAATGAAAAAGGTTGACCTTTGCCTTCATAAGGCAAACTTGTTGACATCCCATCTTTGATCCCATCCTTTGCTGTTTCTCCAGAAGATTGTCAGCAGCAGGAAGAATCAGAATAAAGAAGGCAATCACATCCATATTCCCTGTCTCATGATTCTACTTCTGTAAAAAATAAAACAAAAAACTTCTTCCTACAATTCCTGCTGGCTTTTGTCCTAGCTCTCCTCCCCTTTGTATCTAAACTTCTTTAAAAAAGGATCTACACTTATTGCTTCAACTTCCTCTCCTTCATTTGCACTATGTGAAAATCAATGTATGAAACACTGGCAGGCAATACAAATAGAGAAGTAATATTCTAATCAGGGAAAAAACACATATAGATAAGTTTTAGATGGTGACAGGCATTGTAAAGTTAAAAAAAAAAAAAAAAAGGCTACATGGTCCTTAGTATACAACAGAAAAGTAGATGGTAACAAATCTTCTTTGATATAATATCAATTGACAAAATCACATTAACTTCTTATGCTGAACCAATCAAGATGGATTTTGAAAGAGAGAACTTTCATTTCTGAGTTTTCAGTAACTGTTTGGGCTGTAGAGCCTACACAAGCAGTTATAAAGGGATTAAGGCATTAGCTGTTGCGGCTGAGCTAGAAGCAGGACTAGTGGTCTTCATACTTCTGTATTCAGAAAGCTACCTTTCCAGGGGCTCTTGGGTTCCGTGTTTAGTAGCTAACACTTGGTATCTACAACAGTAAGGAAAGTGGGTCACTTCTCAGGAGTGATTGCTCCCCTCAACAATAGCCAAGGGACCCGTAGGCTAGAAGCACATTGGTGGTGTGGGATAGTAGGGATCAGGGACTGTCACTTCCAAAGCATTTAAGCTGTCATTTCCAAAGCAGCTAAGCACAGGCTCCTGGGTACTTCTCCATTAGAGTCTGAGGACCAAGATATTGGTGGTGATCTAATTCACATGATACACATGGCTTCCTGTCTCCTCTCCCACCTACTCTGCTGCTCCACCTAGGTTGACCTGCCTATAGGCAGCAGTTGGTTAACAAATGAGAAGGATGATTAGCTCTTTCTACTTGCCTCCCCAGATGGTGCCTCCTGGGAGGCTGGGAAACAAGCAGAACCAGTACTTGAGGGTGTGTGGCACTTCTAGGCTTTCTGGACTTTTTTGCCCATCAATGGCTGTTGGTCAGCAGCTAATGTTGACAAGGAAGGTAAGTTGCTTGCCCTCATTGCCTGCTCCCCTCAGTGATAGTGGTGCGATGCAGGATGGAAGCAAGGCCAGTAGTTTAGGGCCACTGACACTCCTAAGATTCATAGGCTATCTGCATTGAAGGTTGAGAGAAGTAGTAGATAAGGTAGTGGTGGTGATGGTTTTGCTTGTTTGACTCAGTGTATTTTGCTGCTTCAATTAGGCTGGCTTAGTTTGTCTTTTATCTATGTCATACTGACTTGTGGGGATCTCCCAAAGTTCTTTCCTGGGCTGTCTTCGTTTTCCCCTCAAAACTAGGGGTAGAGAACCTTTTTTTTTTTATTACATATTTATAAGATCATTTCCAGACCATACAAAATTATTAACCTATAGAATTCAGGTATTAATGAGGCTGTTGTACCTAGCTTTCAACTTATCATTGCTTGTGGTTGCTTTAGCAAATGATTTCGGGGCCTTATGTGGCCTGTTATGTTGGACATTCCCTAGTCTTGCTCTAAACCAGACATCTCTATTAGTATTCTCATCAGATTCAATGGATTCAATTATCATTTTTATACAAATAATTTCCAGATCTGTATTTAGTTTGTGTCTTTCTTCTGAACTACAAACAAGTGTCACCATTTGCGTTTCATATATCTCAAACTGGATGCTCTTTTGGAAGTCAAAGTCAAAATGTCTGAAACAAAACTCATTTTCTTTCTCTGCCCACCCCCATAAAAACCATATTCCTCTTCTAAATTTCTCTATAATTGTTGAGGGCACTACAAGAAACCATAATGTCATTCTCAACTCTTTGCTTTTTCTGATCCCATGGAGTTCTATTTTTAACGAAAATTACTTTGGCATTAGTGTAATTGAGAAAGGGAGATGAATTAGAAGAATATTAAAATAATCTAGGCAAGAAGTGAACCAAGAGTGTGTGAGAAACATTGTGGAAATAAAAATTGCATGATTCAGCCATTGATTAGATATGTGGGAGAAGGGAAGTTGAGGAATCAAGGAAAACACCAACATTACAAACGTGGGAGACTAGAAGGATATACCTGTCTTTTCAAATAGCATGTCCCAGAGATATCTCATACTCAACATTTTCAAAACAGAACTCATGTTTCTTCCCAAACCCACCCCTTTTTCTAATTTTCTTATTTCTATCAAAATTTAATTATGGCTCTGCCAGTATAGTGACTATGTAACTTTGAAAAAGTTACTTTAACTATCTGGGCCCCAATTTCTTTAATTCAATTAAAATTTTTGTTAAACTCCTATTAGATTCCATGCTCTATGCTACATACACTGGAGACACACACACACACACACACACACACACACACACACACACAACAGTGCTTGACTTCAAGGAACTTATATTCTATAAAATTAGTGAAATTGGTTGGATTTAAGTTTCTTTCTAATTTTGAATCTTTGAGGCTATTCCTGTGTTTTATTTAATATAAAATGTGAAAGTCCGCTAAGTAAATAATCCAAATTTTGGAATGAGAAGAAAACTTAAAAGAGAATAAAAGGTGTAAGCTTTTATTTGGAAAAGAAGAAAATTGGACTCCAACTTGCAATTAAGTGTATTTTTTTCTTTGCCATAGTTGTCTCTTAATTTTTTCTTAATCCTGACACTTCTTTCAATTATACCTTAAAATTTCAAGCAATATTCCTTTTTCATGATCCTAAGTACAACTCATTTGGATAATTATTACTAATAGCTTTTCCTATTTTGTCTTACACTGAAAATCCTTATAGATGTATTATGCTGAATAAAGTAGACATAACATCTCATTTAATCTTCAGGAAAATTAGATAATAGCAATTTAGTCAATGGTTTTGAAATATTTCAATATTTCATTAAATACTAATCATTTCCATTTCATATTATGCCATAGATCCTGAATTTTAAGACTGTGAGATAGCTTTTCTTAGCAATTATATAATATTTCATGGAGATAATTTAAGATCTTTTCACGTCAAAGCAATAGCAGATATTATTCAAATGGAACAAAAAAATAACCTTTTAGAGAGATTTTTTTCCACTAATAAGATGAAATCATTTGAGAAAAACTATACTTTCTTTGGAACATATTTTTTAAACTAATGATCCTAAAATGCCATTAAACCTCACATCAAATGGTTGAACATTTTTTCCTATTAAGACATTTCATTTATATTACTGAGTGACAGAAAAATATATTAATTTGTTTATAGGCAAACAAACTTTCACAGAGGTCAATGCATATCTAGTTGGAATGTCAATATTTTTCAAAACATGTTGGAATAAGATTTTGTTTTGAATGTAATACTCCCATCTCCATTATTTGTCATAAAAAAAAAGCATTGTTGAGTGCAAAGTAAATGTCAATCAATAAATATATATTACTAAACACTTATTATGTGTCTGGGTAAGTGCTGGGAAGACAAAGAAAGGCAAAATATGATCCCTGCTCTCAAGAAGCTACTAGTCTAGTGAAATGGACAATATGCAATCAACTACATAAAAAAAGTTATACATAGGATAAGCTGGAGATTATCAGCATTAAAAGGTGTTAGGAAATGCTTCCAATATAAGGTAGGATTTTAGGTAGGACTTGAAAAAAGTCAGAGCCAAAAAATGAACATGAGAAGAAAGAGCATTTGAGAAATGGGGGGTCAGCAAGGAAAATATTTGGAGCCAAGAGATGGAGAATCTTTTTGTGAAACAGCCAACAGGTCAGTGTTACTGGGATTGAGAGGAATAAAGTGTAAGAAAACTAGAAAGGCTGAAGAGAGGAACCATCACATTATAAAGGATTTTGAATGACAAATAGTGGATTTTATATTTAATCCTGGACCTGACAGAGAGTCACTGAAGTTTACTGCATAGTGGACAAGTGGGATGGCATAGTCAGATCTGAGTTTTAGGCAGATCACTAGGCTTGAGGTAAAGAAAGTCTTGTATTCAGATTTCAACTCAATAATTAAGCTTTGTAGTAAAAGCAAATCATTTAAACTTCCCGAGTTTAATTCCTCATATATAAAATGGGGATAAATAATACTTGTATTATCATGATGAGATATTTTCACAGAAGCCAAGATATATCCAGTTGGAAAATAATTCAAAATTTTGATTTTTAACATATCAGGGTATGTGAATATCTTAGAGAAGTTAAGTAGACCTAATTTCATAAAAACCTCAGTGTCAAAGTACTACAACAATTAATAGAAGGAACTTTTATTGATCAGAATTAGTTGATTTCAGTCTCTTAGTACTGAAAAGTTAAAGGTTTTTAGCATGTATTTTGCATCCTACCAGTTGAAAGGATCATAGGATTCAGAGCGGAAAATTGCGATAGGGATCATTTAGTTTCATTTCCTTTTGCAGAAAAGGAAACAAAGTTCAAGGAAAAGAGTCACTTCAGGTCACAGCAAATGACAGAAGTGAGATTTTCATCCCAAATCCTCTGGCTCAAAATCAGACAAATTTTTGTGTTTCTAGAAATAGCCTGGGGAGGGGTGTCCTCTTCTCCTTTGTGCATCAATAATCTAATCAATATTGTTGATCACAAGCTCTTTGGGAACAGGGAAGGAGTCAGCAGTAACAGGGTATAACATCAGCTATAATTTAGTGGCAACGGTGCTGGACTAATGACCAGAGAACCCAACTTTGATGTAGGTTCTTCCACCTAGCAGCTATGCAAACAGAGCAAGTCACTCCTCTCTCTCAGGTTCCCTTTCCTTATTTATGAAATGAATATAGAATCATATTCTATCATATCTATAACTCCATAGGGTTATTATTAGGGTCAAATGAAATTATTATATATGCAAACAATTTTAAAACTATAAATTGTTATGTAAATGCCAGCAATTATAATCATTTATATCCCTCTCTAGGACTTAGCACAGAGAACTACAGAAAATAGACACTTAAGAAATGCTGAAATAGCAGCATTCACTGGATTATTGACTGGATTAGCAGCATTCACAGAATCAGATGATCATTTTTATAGTGCTAGAAGAGGCTTTGGAGGCCATCTCGTCCAACCTTCTTATTTTATAGTTGAAGAAATTGAAGACTCAAGAGGCTAAGACATTTACCCAGGAAAAAATTCAAATGTAGAGCTGACAAAAGTATTTTAAATTTCAATTTCATGTGCAAGGAAAAAGTCCTATAATCACGTGATGGGAGTAATGGTATAGGCAAACAGAAAGTGAATATTTAGTCTTGAACTATTAGCATCATTTACATTATCTGAATACCACAATGTATAGTAATTGTGGGAAGGACTGGAAAATGCCCCTATCTGTTTAAGTTGGTCTGATTATAATACCTGACATATTAATCTGTTTGAAGACTAAATCTTAAGATAAATTTAAAAACAAAATAAAATCACATCATATGTTACAAGGAAAATATTACAAATGGGATTGTAGTTAACACAGGCTTACCTATTGACATAAAGCCTTATAGGAAAAGTAAATACTCATTATTATCTCAACACTCTTGAATAAGACTAAGCTCAAGAATGAAAGGAAAACAATGGGAGTTGCTATAATTTCTAATTTATATTTTCCTAAAGCATTCTTTTCAATCTCAGAATTATGGTGACCAGGTGAAGGCATAGAGGTTACTAATCATATCTGCTTAAAAATATTCGACAATTATTACCATGACTTCAGTCATTTATGGCAAACATGGTAATTATTATCATTCTTGTTAGTTCATGGCTTCATTATGACTAACAATTATGAACCAAAGAAAACTAAATGATAAATTCAATCAACTAAATGAATTTCTTTGAAACAAATGTCATTGTCAAAACAATAATAACTGTATAGAGAAGTATTGGGTGAGCTTCCTGAATACCATGAGAACAGAACAGGAGAGTAAATTTCAATAGATAGTTTTATAATTGTAATTTTATAATCATCATAACTGCTTGTCAGTATATTTCTACATCTTATATTCTATATTTTCTATATTATACATGTATAATATTATACATGTATAATATTATACATATTATATTCTATATACATTCTATATTTTACAGGAGAAAAATGTCATAGACTCAATCAAGACAAAACCAATGTACTGCTATTCTTTACTAACAAGGTGGTATCTAGATGAGATAGTTCTGGTGTAACAACACAGTATCTAATATACTGAGAAATAACTGCTGTTGATGTTTTGTAGTAAGAGGTATGGCAAAGAGATGCTAGAAGTAAAAATTCTATTCATGTCAGAAAGTTCAATCTTCAATGCAAAATGACATTTTAGGATGGGGCAATAAAAATGTCAGAGTAAAAGACAGTACTTTTGTCTTTTGTCTTCCAGAACAATAGAGGAAGTAGACCAGACTGAATTCTGATTGAAAAAAATCAAGAAAAAAAGTCACAGTAAATCATTTTCCAGTACAGAACAACATAGGGAGATAAAGCCAGTGGAGGTTGAGCAGGTAACCAAGGCATAAAACAGCTAAGCAGAAGGAGATCCCAGGGGAGCCATGTATAAGTGATGAGCACAGGTGCCATCTAACAGAGCTGTTGCCAATCCCAGATTATAGTTTCAGGGTGGAAAGAAGTGGTCATAGTTATTCTGGGGAAGGAGACTTACCTGTGTAAGGATCAAGGACAAGATTCAGACACAGAACAGTGGTTCTGACCTCAAAAGCACTGTGAAGATTCCATTCTATCTTTAAGTCCCATATATAAGCCTCCAGTGAAATAAAGCAGGGAAGGATATAAAAACTAAGGGGAAGCCAGTAGTTGAATAAGTCTAAACCTGCAGAAACTTCTAGTAGATTAACAATCCAGCAACAATCTAAGGAAACTTAACCACACATAAGCTAAGAGACTCAAACTTGAGTCAGGAATTTACAGAGTTTAAACTATGAAGGCAGGGAGAAGATCTTTACCTAGATCATATCACCTTTGAAGCTCTAAAAACTTAGATTCTTAGAAATTGTGAATGTTTAAAAAGGACACAAAAGACCCAAAGCTCAGGCTAAACATTTCCCTCTTTCTTCCCACTTCTCCCCCAGCTATTATGTTCACAGAACCCAGCTATGGGTTCTGCCTAACCCAACACTAATATAAAATACAAAATCAAAGAAGAAGGTTGGAAACATGAACAAAGAAAAAATAATTGGACTACAAAAAGCTATTATGCTGAAAGGGAAACTCAAGACACAAGCGTAAACAACAAAAATCTATAAATAAAACCTCAAAGAAGAAAGTAAACTGGATAAAGCCCAACAAGAATTCCTAGAAAAGGAAAAGAAAAATTTTTAAAAGACAAAAATAGATTTTAGAAATCAAATGAGAAAAACAGAGAAACAATTAGGAAAATAAGGGAAGAACTATTCAAGAAAAATATGGGAAGAGAATTAAAAGCTTGATAAATGAGGTACAAAAAGAATATTGAAAAAAGTAATTTCTCAAAAGTTAGAATTGACCAAGTAGAAGCTAATAACTACATGAGACATCAAGAACAACAAAGCAAAGTCAAAGGCTGAAAAACAGAAGAAAATGTGAAATGTTATAGAAGAAACAGCTGACCTGGAAGACAGATTGAAGAGAGAGAATTTATGAATCATTAGATTACTTGAAATCCATAAACAAAAAAGATCCTAGACACTGTATTTCAAAAAATTATGAAGGAAAGTTGTCCCGATATCTTAGAATTGGAAGACAAAGTAGAATCTTTGGGCCACTTTCTGAAAGAAGTCCCCAAATGAAAACTTCCAGGAAGGTTAGATAAAATCTGGAACTCAAGTCAAGGAGGAAATATTGGAAGTAGCTGGAAAGAATGAATTCCAACACTGTGAATCACAGTCAGGATCATATAAGATTTAGCAGCTATCCCTATAAAGAAACAAGTACTTTGGAATTATATTCCAAAAGACAAAGGAATCAAAATTACTGACAGGGATAACCTACCGTGCAAAACTGAGTACAATCCAACAGGGAGAAAATGGATATTTAATGAAATAGAGAACTTTCAGGCATTCCTGATGAAAAGATGAGCTGAGCTGAAAATCCGATATTTAAACATAAGACTCAAGAGAAACATAAAAAAATAAACATGAGTGAAAAATTGAAAGGAACTCAACAAAGTTAAATTGCTTACATTCTCAGATGACAAGATAACAAATGTAACTCCTCAGATGTTGGCCATTAATAGGAGTCTAAAAGGGAAGTTTTCTAAGACAGAAGGCATGAGTATGACTTTATTATGTTATGATGATCTCAAAAGAAGAATGATAGAGATGACAAAGAGGGATTTCTGGAGGAAGAGAGAGAAAAAACCGGGAAAATAATCTCAAGTAAATAGGGCAAGTAAGGAAGAGTTTATATAATAGAAAGGTGAATGGGAGAAGGGAGTAAGAAAACATTTGAAATTAATTCTCATTTGAAATGATTCAAAGAAGAATGAATAAACACACAGCTGGTAATAGAAATTCAGGGAAGTAGTAGGAGAGAAAGAAGTTAGAGAGAGGTTAGTTTAAGGTAGGCAATGATCAGAAGACCTCTTAAGAGTAAGGTAAAAAAGAAAAAGTATAAGGGAAAAGAATGAAGAGGAATACTGAATTAGCAATCATAACCCTGAATGTAAATGGGAAAATTCACCCATAAAACAGAAAAGAATGGCATAATGGATTAAAAACTAGAATCTAATGCTAAGTTGCTTAGAAAAATTTGAAACAGAAAATAAAAAGTAAATGAACAGAGTTTTAGAAAAGTTAGATATGGTAGACCTCCAGAAAACATTTAATAATAAACTTAGTTCTCAATTGTGCAAGACACCTTTATAAAAACTGACCATATATTAGGGTATAAATACCTCATAAAACTCAGAAAAGCAGAAATACTAAATGTATTCCTTTATGGCCATAATGTAATAAAAATTATATCAAACAAAGGACCCTTAAAGCATAAATTAAAAATTAACTGGAAACTAAATAATCTAATTCTAAAGAATGAGTAGGTCCTTGATCTAGTTCTAGATCAAGGAAACAATAATTTCATTAAAGAAAATGACAACAATGAGACAACATACCAAATACATGGTATGGAGCCAAAGTTGAATTTTAGGGAAAATCAGTATCTCCAAATGCTTACATCAATAAAATAGAGAAAGGACAGACAAATGAATTGGGACTGCAACTGAAAAATTTAGAAAAACAAACAAATTAAAATTCTCCAATTAAGTACCAAAATAGAAATTCTGAAAATCAAAGAAGTGAATAAAATTGAAAATAAAAAAAAAATACATCAAACTATTGATTAAATAAAACTAGGAATTGTTTTTGTTGTCATTGCTATTCATTTTGGAAAACAACCAATAAGAGAGATGAAGCAGTGGCTAATTTGATTATTAAAAAAAGAAAGAAGGAAACCAAATTACCAATATCAAAAATGAAAAGAGTAAATTCACAATCAATAGTTATGAAATAAAAGCAATTATTACAAACTATTTTGCCTAACTATATGCCAATCAAACTAATAATCTAAATGAAATGGATGAACCCTTTCTTAAAATGTAAGCTGCTCAGATTAATAGAACAGAAAACTTAAATAACTATCAGGTTCTGAACAAACCATATGTGAATTCCTCAAAAAAAAAAAAAATTTCAGTAGCAGATGCATTTACACATGAATTCTATGAACAGTTGAAGCATAATTGATTCCAAACATACAAAATGTCTGAAAATATAGATAAAGGAGTCCTAACAAATTACTCCTATGACACAAATATGGTATTGCTACCTAAAACCATAAAGTCAAAAACAGGGAAAGAAATAAGAACAATTAATCTATGACATATAAGCCAATTTCCTTAATGATTATTGAAGCAAACATTTAAATAAAACACCAGCAAGGAGATCACAACAATATATTACAAAGAAAATATACTGTGCCTGGGCTAGATTTATACAAGGAATGCAGGGCCAGTTCAATATTAGGAAAACTATAAGCATAACCCACCATATTAATGACAACAAAAATCATACAATTATTTCAACAGATTCATCAAAAACTTTTTTTTTCCTCAAAAAACATAGCACCTATTTCTATTAAAAATCTTAGAAAGCACAAGAATAAATGGAGCTTTTCTTTTATATGATAATGGCACCTTTATAAAAATTGTTTTTTTTTTTAATTTAATAGCCTTTTATTTACAGGATATATGCATGGGCAACTTTACATCATTAACAATTGCCAAACCTCTTGTTCCAATTTTTCACCTCTTACCCCCCCACCCCCTCCCCCAGATGGCAGGATGACCAGTAGATGTTAAGTACATTAAAATATAAATTAGATACACAATAAGTATACATGACCAAAAACCTTTATAAAAATTGACTATGTATTAGGGCATAAAAGCCTCACAATCAAATGCAGAAAAGCAGAAATATTAAATATACCCTTTTCTGACCATAATATAATAGAAACTATATTTGATAAAAGGACGTTAAAGCACAGATTAAAAATTAATTGGAAACTAAATAATCTAATTCTAAAGAATGAGTGGATCAAAGAACAAATCATAGAGATAATCAATAATTTCATTAAAAATTAAATAATTTAATCTAAAACCAAAAGCAAACATCTATCTATAATTGTGATTAGCTGGATCAGGGGTGAAGAAAGGTTGTCCATTATCGCCATTATTATTAGATACTGTATTTGAAATGCTAGGTATTAAAAAAAAAGACAAGGAAAAAAATTGAAAGAATAAGTATAGGCAGTCAGGAAACAAAATTATTTTTTTGATGATATGATATTTTACTTACAGAACCCTAGAAAGTCAATTAAATAAAAACCTTTATTAGCTAAAGAACATTTTACAACCTTTTATAATCTAAAAAAATTAACAACTTCAGCAAAGTTGCAGGATACAATAAACCTGCAAGAATCATCAGCATTTCTCTATGTTCTCTGAGGAAGAAATCAAAGCTATCAATAGTAATATGAAAGAGTGCTCTAAATGAATAATTAGAAAAAAATACAAATTAAAACAATTTTATACTCATTAGATTGTTTAAGATGATAGAAAAAGAAAAAGGGAAAAGGAAAATTGCTGAAGGGGATGTAGGAAAACAAGTATTAATATACTATTGGAACTCTGGAACTATTCTGGAAAACAATTTGGAATAATACTTAAAAAGTTATTAAATTGTGTTATCCCTTTTGACCTAGCTACTATTTTCCTAGTCAGAACATGTAAGATAAACAAATAAAAGTGAATTTAAAATCATACTTAGCTTTTTTTTCCCATGTAGATTAACCATAAGCTCATTTGGTTTCAATTCCTCAATTCAATTTTGCTATGATTTTTAGCAAAATACGGGCAAAATTGTGACACAGTCATTTATAAAGCAGAACACTAACTGTCAAGTGGACTAACAGGAAAGAGCATAAAATTCAGTGGAAAAATATAGACACATCTGCATGTTATTATAATATACTCAACCTTTGGAATTCTAAAATGGAAAGCCAAAATCAACATTAATATAGATCAAAATTTAGAAGAAGTATCTTGGTAACATATCTATTTTTACTGAAATTTATTCTCTCTAGAAGCGTGACACAGCATGTTGCAAAAATCAGTACATTGTCTAATCTATTTACAATATGTGTTCTTTGCAAGAATATCAATTGACTCTGGCTGTAATTGATAACCTAAGCCATTTTTATATTGTGTTACAATTCCAAGGTCAAAAGGTTAATTATTGCCTGGCCACAGGCTGATGTGGAAACATGAAACTAATTGCTATATGCTTCCATAATGAAGATATACTACTTGTATTAGAGGAATATACTGACCAAGGATTGTAACTGCTAACTTAATGTAACATTTACTATGTTAATTTAACTGCCAACTTCATAGTTTATATAACACTAATAACTTTGATTCTTATAGAAAATATATGATATAATTTGCTTTTTTTGAAATGGCAACATTTCCATTTTCATTTTGATGAAAAGATTAATACTAAGTCAATCCAAACTATCTTATGAATTAATGGAAAGAATACTAGTAGCAGGTAGAATGAAAATGGGTGTTGTTTTGCCACTGAAATCATAAATCTGTGTGATAATTTACTACCTCAATGTAACCTTAAACAGATATGTTCAGAAATAATATATTCTTTTCCTTCAGAAAGCCATATTATTACCTTATATATAAATGGGCTTCTAACTAGTTCCTTATACGCCACATGCACATATAATGTTGAGTGGAAATGATTTTGGCTTTTTGATAGTATTTCACAAGTAAAAGGTGTTTTATAAAACTAATTTATAAGCCTACATGTAGCCAGTCTTAGGGGATAGAGATGTCATAGTCAAAGCAAAAAGGAAGTAAGAGGCTGAAAATATGAGTGATGAGATATAGATGAGATGATTTTTTTTTTTTACTCATGAAGGTAACAAACTAAATATAAATTGAGTAAAGACAAAGGCTATGCCAATATAATTTTACTAGAATCGCCATTTTTGGCTAAATTGATTAGGTTAGCAAAGTTATATATATATATATATATATATAATTTTTTTTTTTTTTAAGAAAACTTACCATACATTAGCTCTCAATCTAGAATTGACTGATCAGTTTCTTAAATAATCATAAGAACTACAATGAAGTAGATTTGTAAGAGAGGGCATTAGCAATTTCAGGTAACAGTAAAAGTAAAAGTAGAACATGCTGCTTGAGCTACCTTGGAAGAACAAAGAGATTTAAGGACATACTGCATTCCAGGCATGGAGGAAGGTCAGTGCAAAAGCATAGAGACTGGAGACATAGTGCCATGTGTGAGGAAAGAGGCCAGTTTGCCTGGATCACAAAATGATAGAGAAGTAATGTCTAATGGTCTTAAAAGAGAGGTCAGCTTGTAAAAAACTTTAAAACAAAAAGAAAATCAATGCAGTTAAGTTTAAGAGGGAAATAAGTAACTAGGGGGAAAAAAATCTTTGCGACAAATTTCTCCTTTCCAAGAAATATAAGGAATTGGTTCAAACTTACAAGAATAAGAAACACTTCCCCAATTGAAAAATAGACTAAGGACACTAAAACAGGCAATTCTCAAAGAAACCTAGGCTATAAATAGACATATGAAAAAATTCTCTGAATAGCTTTTAAATAAACTAAATAATTTAATGCTAACAGATTCATTGGATTTGGAGGGAGCTAGAGGCTGAAGCTGGAAGAGACAACGGATTAGCGGCAAGAGCTCTCGGGAACCAAGGAGAGAGACAGGCCTCTAAGAAAGCTAACCAGGCTACTTTGAAAGAGACAATAAAGGACTGAACTTTTAACAGCTGGCTGCACTTGAGGTGATTATTACTCAGAACTGGAAGGAAGGCTGCCTCCAGAAGCCCCCCAAGAAACCTGCTCCCAGAGAACAATATATTTTAGAGAAGAGAACATTACAATTTGGCACCCTGTAATGGGCTGAAAACTTTGAACAGAAGCACTGTGGTCAGAGCACTTAAGGCCAATTACCAATTGGACAATACTCTATTAGTATATGCTTGGAGAAAGAATGACCCTGCCCACTACTCTGTGCAAGCTTGATCTGTTGTAGAGGAGATTGGGTGGAGTAAGACGAGTGAGGGGGTGGAGTGAGAAAGCCAGAGTCACTCCTGGCTGGATTGCTCTCACTTCGTATCACCATTCCATTCTTTTCTACAAAGAATAAAGATCAAGGCCTTTTGCTGATCCTGACTCTGGCTGATTCTAAAGTATCCAGGGTGCTAATGCAGTCATTACAGCGCCCGAATGTGGGACAGACACAATTCTGATTCCAGTGGAAAAGCCTCTGATCCTGATTGCAGTGGAAAAGTCTACTTGACCCAGAAATTAGGATGAGTACAACAAGGAAACTTTGTTAAAGGGCTAAAATAAATAAAATAGTATTTCAGCTAAAATGGGACAAATGTTTAGAAAACAGCCTTCTGTTTCTCTTCAAGGAAAATGTGTAGAGAGCATTGTCAGGGTTATGAAAAGCCAAGGTTTGATTATAATTTGGGAGCAGATCACTGAACTTTTAGAAACTGTACAGTACACATCTCTTTGGTTCTCTAAGGAAAAAGAATTGGATCCAGATGAGTGGAAATTAGTAAGAGAGCAACTAGGTGAATATTATAATTCCAATCCAAACTCAATTTCCAAAAATACACTTAATACATATATAATTTCTTAAAGCCATTTGTATTAAATTAAAAGTGTTAGAATATGGAAAAAGAAGAAAGAGCAGGAGGGGGAGGTGCCAACTAAACTAAGTGAGAAGGATGAAGAATCAGATAAGAATTCACAGCAGGAGAAATTAGACCATTCCCCATCCTCTGACCTACGCCCCTCAATTAACCCTTCATGGGGTGGAGGGAGAAGGAGGAGGGGGAGAGGCAGGAACGCAATCAGAATAACCTATTAAGCAGCCTATGACAAGATTACAAAAGGCATTGGTCAAGGCAAAAAATGAAGGATAGAATGTATCTGATTTTATAATTGCATACCCTGTTTTGAAGAGCTTCACTTCTTCAGGTCAAAAAAGGAGAAGATACACTCCTTTTGATCTGGAAAAAAATTAAGGATTTGAAAAAAGGTTACACTCTTTATGGGGCTACATCATCTTATGTTAAGATGTTAGTAGATAGTTTGGATTATGAAATCCTAACCCCTAGTGATTGGAAATCCATAGCAAGGACATGTTTAGAACCTGGACAAAACTTGTTGTGACTTTTGGAGTCCCATGAATTATGTAGGATTCAAGACAGACACAATAGGCAAACAGGAGTCAATGTACAAATCACTTTTGACCAACTAGTCGGTGAAGGTCAGTATGGAGAGGATTCAGAACCGATAAATTATCCCACAACAGCTTATGAACAGATCGCCACTGCTGCAACAAAAGCCTGGAGTTCCCTCCCCAGACAAAAAGATTGAGGGGAAGCCTTCACAAAAATCGAGCAAGGTCCAAATGAACCCTTGCAGATTTTGTGGAATGTTTGCAAACAGCTGTCACAAGAACCATTGGAGAAAATGCAGCTACAGAAATAATGACCAGCCATCTGGCTAAGGAAAATGCTAATGAGGTTTGTAGAAGAATTATATGGGGACTACACAAAGATGCTCCTTTAGAGGAGATCATAAGACGCTGAGCCACAGTGGGCACAAATGCTTATTATACCCAGACTATGATGGACATAGGAAGACAGGGTCCCTCTTGGCAAGGGACTTCTAGAGAAACTCATTGATGTTTTCAGTGTGGAAAGATTGGATATCTGAGAGCCCTATGCAGATATGGAGATAGAGAAGACAGGGTGAGAGAAAACCCAAAACCCCATGTCCAAAATGCAACCGAGGCTTCCACTGGGCCTCAGAATATAGATTGACCCAGGGAAATGAGAGGCAGGGCCCAGCCCCAAGATATCATACAAAAGATAGGTGGGGCACGATGGCAGCTGAGTTTACACCCAGAGAGTCTTTAGAAGGTCAGAACTCTGATATGATCTATCAGCCAAAAAGCAATCACATGGCAGAAAGGGATTACCTGATCTATCAACCAACAGAAAAGCAAACAAATAGCAGAAAAGGATTACAATTGGGGAGAATACAGGCTTTTTTAAACCAACAGAGCAGTGTCCAGTGCAAACAGCTTAAATATAATTGCCAGGTAATGAAGAGAAATCCCAAAAGTGGTACATAGAAGGGACTAGATAGGTTAACTGCTTGGGAGAGAGGGTTTGCTTGTATTCCTAGAGATAGAAGGAAACAGATGGAGAAGGAAACAGATGGGTGGCAATGAGCACTTGGAGAGAGACAGAAAAGGAGAAAAACCTCAAAACAAAGGAGAAGATCTAAAAAACATCTGACACTGAAAGAGCATGGCTGATAATGAGACTGTTAAAGAACTTTAAAACTAGCAGGAATCACTGGATTCCCTGAGATGAAAAATTGTTGTTAAAGACTGTTGCAGGACTTGAAAACCAGCAGGGATCATTGGATTCCCTAACACAAGATGAGACTATTGCAGGACTTCAAAACTTGCAGGAATTATTGGATTCCTGGCACATGAACTAATGGACAATAGATTCCTTTTGGACTATTTCTAAGACTTATGGACATGTATAATTCCTCATGTTGATTCATGTTATTTTGTTATATCACTACTAGCCTGTATTATGTTACTATGTGCTTATGTAATTTATGTAATTATGTATAATACCTTCCATATTGATGAATTTATGTATACCTGTTTTAAGAGTGAGCCCCTTCAGAAACCCACTAATCTGGTCTGATTTCCCATTTCCTTTGGCGTTTTCATTCTCAGGAAGGGCATGATCACCTCCTTTTTATGGTGTTTTCACTCCTTTTTTGAGCAGTCAGGGAAGGCATGATCACCTTTTTTGGGGTTCTCATTTCCTTCAGAAGTCAGGGAGGTCATGACCACCTATGTTCTAAATCAAAAGAAAGTGGGAGATGTTATGGGCCCAAACTTGAAACAAGGTGCTAAGTCACTGGAATTGATAGAGACAACGCTTAGGTACTTAGTTCACATCTTTAGAGTTCACATATTAGATAGAGTTCACACCTTTAGAGAAATATATAAGCTAGGAGCCTCAATTAGGATCGACTCTGGGAGATTCTCAAGTCAGAAGCCCACAAGCCCACTCTCTCGGAGGAGTCAAATTCATTCCATCTTCCACCTTTGTGCTGGCTGGAGGCTTTTGGATTCAGAGGGAGCTAGAGGCTGAAGCTGGAAGAAACAAAGGACTAGCGGCAAGAGTTCTTGGAACCAAGGAGAGAGACAGGCCTCTAAGAAAGCTAACCAGGCTATTTTGGAAGAGACAATAAAGCCCTGGACTTTAAATCCCTGGCTGCATTTGAGGTGATTATTACTCAGAACTGAAAGGAAGGCTGCCTCCAGAAGCCCCCAAGAAACCTGCTCCCAGAGAACAATATATTTTAGAGAAGAGAACATTACAACAGATGGCTCTGGAGGTGAGAATGAGGCGGGTGATCTTGCATAGCCCTCCCTCACTCAAATCCAATTCACTTGCATGTCATGGTATTACCTCCCTGATGTCATAATCTTCGAGAATAAAGGATGATCAACAACAATAATGGCATATAATTATAATGGAATATTATGTGCCATAAGAAATGACAAAAAGAATGGTTGTAGAAATCTGGGAAAATATTTTATCTTTTTTTCATTTAAATTATTTTTAATATTGACAAAGATATGAGTTCTAAATTCTTTCCTTCTCTCCCCCACTCACTGAGAAGGCAAGCAATAGAATATTAATTATACATGTGAAATAATACAAAACATATTTCCATATTATCCATGTCACAAAAAAGTAAAGCAGTATTAAGGTGAGAAAATTATACTAAATTTGCTTTTAGAGTTTAAAAGTTCTTTCTCTGAAGGCAGATAGCATTTTTATCACAAATCCTTTGGAATTTTCTTTGATCATTGTTTGATCAATTA
This sequence comes from Sarcophilus harrisii, assembly GCF_902635505.1. NCBI lineage: Eukaryota > Metazoa > Chordata > Mammalia > Dasyuromorphia > Dasyuridae > Sarcophilus > Sarcophilus harrisii. The sequence goes on along the minus strand of NC_045427.1, from coordinate 406,524,003 downwards.
GCTAAATCTTTCATAGCTGAGCATCATTAGAATATTGTTGTTACTATTCACAATGATATTCTAGTTCTGCTCAATACAATTTGCATTAGTTCATAAAGGGCTCCCTAGATTTTTCTGAAACCGTCTCCTTCATAGTTTCTTAAAAGTGCAAAAATATTCAATCACACGAATATGCCACAATTTGTTTATCTATTCCTCAACTGATGGGTATCTCCTCAATTTCCAATTCATTGCTACCACTAAAAAGAGCTACTGTAAATGTTTTTGTATACACATGTCCTTTTCCTTTTAATTTGATCTCTTTGGAATAGAGACTTAAAAGGCTTGTAAATCTTTTGGGCATAGTTCAAAATTGTTCTCCAGAATAGGTCTATTTTTGCTTTTGCTTTAATTGAAATGATTGTTTCCCCATCCTTTTTCACTTCAGTTGAAGAATAACAGATTCTGCTCTGTTATTTTAACTCTGTGTGTGTGTGTGTGTGCCTTTCTGTTTTAGGAGCATCTCTTATAAACAACATATTGCTGAATTCTTATTTCAAATTCATTCTGCTCTCCACTTGACTTATATTGGTAAGTTAAACCCATTCACATTCAGTTATGACTACTGTGTTATTTCCCTTCATCCTATTTTCTTCTATTTATACTATCTTTTTTTTTTTTTTAACCCTATCTCCCTTAATCATCCCTTACTTTTCATCACAACCTTTCTGATTTCTCTTATCCCCTTTCCTTTCTACTTTCTGGTAAGATAGATTTCTGTACCCAACTGAGTATGTGTATGTCCACTCTTCATTTCACCTCTCTGAACTAATTCTGATGAGGGTAAGGTTCAAGCATTGTTTTTACCAACTCTCTCCCAATTACCCCTCCACTGGAAAAGTTCATCTGTGTGCCTTTTATATCTGAGAAAATATTCCCCATTATTTCTCTTCCTTCTCTTTTCCCCAGTATACCCCTCTTTCTAAACCTTTCATTTTTTTGAGCATCCCAACATACTCAATTCACACCCATGCCTTCTGTCTATGCAGACTCCTCCTAACTGCCCTAAAAATGATGAAAGTTCTTAGGAGTTACATATATCATTTTTCCATATAGGAATGTAAACAGTTTGATCTTATTAAATCCCTTATGATTTCTTTTTCATGTCTTATCTTTTTATATTTCTCCTGAGTTGTCTGTTTGAAGGTCTAATTTTCTATTTAGCTCTGGTCTTTCCAGGAAGAATGTTTAAAAGTTCTTTCTTCCTATTTTTTCCCCTGAAGGATAACACTTAGTTTTGGAGGGTAGTTTATTCTTGGCTAATTGCTTTGCTTTCTAGAATGCCATATCCTAAGCCCTCAGCACCTTTAACATGATGGCTACTAAATTTTGTGTGATCTTGATGGTAGCTCCATGATATTCAAATGGTTTCTTTATAATTTATTTCAATATGTTCTTTTTGCCTTGGAAGCTCTGGAATGTGATTAAAATGTTTTTGGAAATTTTCATTTTAGGATCTCTTTGAGGAGGTGATTAGTAGATTCTTCCTAATTCTATTCCCCCCCCCACTTTATTTCTACAGTATCAGAACAGTTTTACTCAATAATTTCTTGAAATATAGGCTCTTCTTTTGATCATGACTTTCAATTAATCTAATAATTCTCAAATTATCTCCATTGGATTTATTTTCCAGGTCAGTTGTTTTTCCAATGATATATTCCACATTTTCTTCTATTTTTTTCTTTCTTTTAATTTTTTAAAATTGTCATTAGCCTCAACTTATCTAATTCTAATTTTCAGTAAATTATTTTCTTTAGTGAGATTTTTGGTCAATTATGCTTTTTAAAGAGCTCTTTTCTCAGTGCAATTTCATGCCTCTTTTACCATTTGGCCAATTCTGTTTTTAGGTTATTTTCTGCAATTATCTTTTTTGGGGGAGAGGGGGTGCTTTTTTATTTATACTAATTGTTAATTCTCTTTTCATAATTTTTCCATTTCTTTTCATTGTATTTTTTCCTCAACCACTCTTAATTTTTCTTTTTCAGGTTGGACTTGTGACCAATTGTATTTTGCTTTAAGGCTTTGATTGTGGCTGTTTTCAAACTGTTATCTTCTGAGTTTGTGATTTGGATTTCCCTGGTAGCTTTTTATGATCACATTCTTTTTTGGTTTTTTGCTCATTTTTCTAGTCTCTCTTTTTTTTAAAATTTGAACTTTATGTTAAAGTTGGGTTCTGCTCAATTGAGGGTAGGAAGATATTGTTTCATGCTGCTGTTTTCAGAGATATTTGGGGAGCTATTTGTGATCCAAGAAGAGGTATGATCACTGCTTTCCTAATCTGTACTGTGGTCTTTATTCAGGAAGGATCCCTGCTCTCCTGTAGGTACAGGTGCTAGCATTCCTTAGGGTTTTGGAACTGCAACTAGGTTCCCTATTCCCCTGAAGTTCAAATGCTATTGCTCCTTTCTGACTTAGTAATACTGCAATGGCCCTCTCTACTCTGAAAATGTGAATCAGAACTGCATATGGGCAAGAGAGTTCCAAAGAGTATCAAGTTCTTTACCCAATGTTAGCAAAGCAATGTTAGCAAAATGATAATTGTTGCAAATGATAATTGTGATAACTGTTTGACCCTCTTACCATCTCTGGAGAGAGCTCCCAAAGCTTCTGTTGTCACCGAGGACCAATCATTGGTGTTACCACCTTGTGTGCTTTGGGTGGGCCCTAGTATCACAGATCTCTCCTGCCAACCTCCTAAGTTGTCTTAGGGTGGAAAATGTCTCACTCTAACCATTGTTGATTCTGCCACTCCAGAATTCGATTTGAGGCATTATTTTAAAATTGTCTGGAGGATAATGTTGGGAAAGGTTGGCTAAGTTGCTGCCTTTAACTCTGCCATCTTGATTCTCCCTGAAATCTGGGAAAACTTGTATAAATTGACACAGAGTGAAGTGATTATGTATTATTTATGTAACAACACTGAAAAGACAAAAAACTTACAAACACTTTTAAGATCAATAACCAATTAAGATTCCTTTATCATCAATCTTCTGGAATCTTATTTGTTTCATTTTATATATTATATTCATCACCTATTAGGTGATTACAGCTGGCACTATGGTCAAAACTCCCCAAGTATATAAACTAGCATGTATCTGGGGAATGCTGTAAAGGTAGTGTTAGCATGAGGGGAAGTTAAGAGTGATACCTAGTGACTAGAAAGATGGTAGGAGATGAACTTCTGTAACAGTAGTGTCAACTTCAAATGAGAAATTAGAGGATTTTTAGCTGTGAGTCTACTTTATAGTAACAGAAGAGCTAGAAAAGAACAAGATTATAAAAAATCCAAAAAATAAGGAATTCAGTTGAACAAGATGATTAATACCTACATGTAGGTTCAGAAGGAGGAGAAAGGATATAAAGACTTTAGATTTGGCAATTAAGTGAACATTAATAATCCTAGAAGGAGAAATTTCATTTGAAGTATGAGATTGGGAGCCTGCAGAGAATGTAGAAGTTAGCGAGAAGAGGACATGGAAGCACTTAATATAGATGATGTTTTCAAAAGTTTATCCACAGTGGTGAGAATAAACAACAGGACAATCCTAGCAGGGCTGGCTGATCAAGTAAGGGATTTTTAAAGATGGGAGTAACAAATGTTTATCAGAAAAAGGGAAGTTGTCAATATTTGGGGAGAGGAGGAAAATTAAAGAGAATGAAGATGACAGAAAAGTCAATCTGCTGAAGGAGGTTGTTCTTAGCAAGGAGAAGTGCTAGCTCTTTGTGTGACTGGTGAAGGAGGAGACAATGGCATAAAACAATTGAGTGAAATGAAATGAGGATAAGAGAAGTTCTTGGTGAATGGACTCTAATTTTTCAATGAAGTATAGAAGGGAAGGTCCTCAACTGAGTGCATGGTGATAGAGATGGTTGTAGAAGGCATGAGAAAGGATGAAAAAGTTTGGAACAGCTACTGGGGGATTGGTTAATAACTTTGAATAGTGTGAACTCTAAAGGAGAAGAGGTTGCTAAATGATGGTGGCAGAAGGACTATCTAGAAGGATCAATGGAAAACAGGGAGCATTCCAAGTTTCCCACTATGACCCATGATGAGTCAGAGGTATTTGGGTAAAATATAACCAGTGCTGGAAAGGATATGAGGGATGACATATTTACCAGGAGGGAACCAGATCTCAATTAAGTGCAAAAGATGGATAAAGTTTTCGAAAAGGCTTACTATGAAGCCCAGTTGTTAATTATTGAGTATGGAGGAAGAGGCAATGAAGATCTAGATTAGAACAATGGGAGAGGGGCAGAGTTGATGAAAGAGGAACAGTACTGTGGAATGAGACCAAATAGAATATCAGTAGTGGGAGAGGCTCATTGGGACAGGTCATAGATCCTATGAAATCTAGAAAGCCTACTTTACAGCAGGCAGGAGCTGCATTTTTGCAAAGAGTGAAATGATAGAATATATTCTTTCTGGGTAAAAATTACTAGATATAGCATCATAGATTTTTAGCTGGTAGAGATCTTCAAGTTCAATACCCTGATTTTTATAGATGACAAGAGGAAGATCTACAGAGATTAAGTGACTTGCTCAAAATTATATGAAGAGTAACAATTTAGAGCTATGAGAATCTAAACAAGCGGCTCATAAATATGTGAGAAACTACTACAAGAAACGTGGGTTTTTGTAAAAATCAAAGATATTCCTTGCAAAAATGCAGCTTTGATGTATTTTACCTTCCTGAGGATCGTAGTATTTTTGAGCTGGAAGGAACCTAGATGCTATACATCATCTAGCATCAATTCAAATTATGAAACAGCCAGCAGGGCCAAAAAATAAAATCATCTAAATGAAGCTCATCTCCCATAAAGTCTAACAGAATTGGTAATTCTTCTACACTTTGGTGGTTTTTTTATACCTGACTTAAGTTTTTGGTAGTTATGTAACAGGACAAAAACAGACATTTTGTATGTTCTGTTCATTATTTCAGTAAAAGATTTTAGTAAGTTTTAATATTTAATGGAAAGTAAAAACTTATTTTTATGTCTTTTTTTTAAAGGAGAAAACACTGTTTGCTGTTTTGGCTTTTAACATTTTCCCTCCCTGGCTAAATCAGTGAAAAAAACCCTATAATATTTTGATAATAAAATTACAAGAAAGTTTTGAAACACTAAATCACAAGAACAGATGAGGATCTAATTAACCCCAGTCTTCTCTCTTCTCCCTTGGACCAACTGATTTTCCAAATTAAATCAGATTGACAAAATTTTTTCATATAGAATATCTAAAAATAACAATAACAACAAAAATGAAGCACAACTGAGATCTAGAAAGCACCAAATTATATCCCAAAATACCAAACTAGTGTCAATGATCTGTCCAACATTCCATTGATAAGTAATGGCAAAACCTTTTAACTGAACATATTAGGGAGATTTACCCTGACACCTGGAGTTCCCAGAGATCCTTTTAAATCCCATTATAAGTGTGTATGTGTGTGTGTGTGTGTGTGTGTGTATGATTTTTTTCTATAATAGGAATTATATAACATTATGTAAAAATAATTTGGTATCATTAGGCATTAGCCAGGATTATAAATATTTCTGTTGAAATAGCATTTATTTAAACACGATTTACTTATCAGTTTCTTAAATATTTTCAGCTCCTCAAAGTAACTCATATCTATGTATATACTTTATTTTTTTTAACCAGCAAAATTAGTTGTGATTTTATGCACATTAGGGAAAAATAAAATTTTGATAAGAATTGATGAATTCTAATTAGATCATCTTGGCAGCTATTTTAAGTACTGCAAATGGCTCAAGAGAGGAATACTCAAAAATGAGTGGATTAGACTAGATGATTTCTAAAGTTTCTTTCTAGTGCTTACATTCTTTGATCATAATGTAGCACTGTTGATGCCAATTTTAGAATTTATTAAGGAATTAGAGAACTTGCATGTGCTTTCAAAGGAAAATATATAGGGAGTACATAAAGTTTCTGAGTATTAACCTACTAAAACTAAACACAACTAAGAATTTTATTGGTCTGTTGTGGTAAACAAGGGTATGAACACAATCTAATTGTGTTCAGCCATATATTCTTGAATCTTTTGCTCAATCCTTTCATTCGAGGGGATACTTTGGTATACTGGATTATTAAGGTTTACTTTATATTAGATAAATATGGAGGATAGATATGTTCTTGAAGATTTTATTCCAACATGAATTTCTATTTATCAAAATCTATTTTCTTATGGATTTTTATTCATATGCTACAGATATATTCTTTTAGAAATAATTTTGGAAACAGAGTATTTTAATACCAAGCTTAAGAAAAGAGTAAACCTCTCAAAAGTGCATAGTTAAAGGAAAATTTCCATTTTAAATATTGCAGAATAAAAATGCAGAGTGGATAAGATTAATTTTATGTTTGATACAGTAACATAATGTCATAGAGGAATAACAAAGGGAAATTAATGGAAAAGAATAATCCTATATAAAAGTCACTTGGCTTCTATCCCTCTTTCCCTCCCTCACTCCACACCTCCACCCACATTAGCCTATAGGACAACAATATGCTATTCTATTTAGCTGCCTAGAGCCTATTTTCTTTCACTTTGTGAAAGTGGTTGTCTTTTAAAAATTGATAGGTTTACCTAAGCTGAAAGGAGGAGGAGATATGGAAACACAACAAAGAAAATGATTTAAACTGCAGCAGAGGATGAACAAATGAGGGGGCACAATGACTGGGACATATGGTTGAGAGGATCTGACAATTTATAAAGCTAGTCTTCAAATCTCTGAATATTAAGATGTATAGTAGTGAATTTCTATAAAATGAGTTAGACCTATATGATCCTTTTTATGCCAAAGTAGAGTTCACATTAGATATTAAGATGTATATTTATAGTATTTATTCAAGAAGAGAGGGAAGATTATTTGCAAACTTAATATTTCTAGATGCTTTTTTGTAACTCTTTCATTTTCAAATTTTCTAAACAAATCATGCAACGGTAGTGTATTTGAAGAACAGTAAAACAGAAAGATCTTTTTTCTTCTTCTAAGTAATTTGACTATTATACAAATATAGATCTTAGGGCTACAACAGAGCCAAAGAAATTATCTGGCCCAGCTCTGAATAGGTAATGTACTATATTTTCATAGGTGAGGTAACTGAAGACTTGAGGAAAAAAAACCAAAAACCAAAAAACAAAAAAAACTTTCCTTCTACTTTTCCTAATACTGCTTTTCTACATTTACAAATTCTTCCCACTCTAATAGTGGTGAATGTTTCCCAAAAAAAAAAAACATGAGCCCACAATGTTTTTCACAGGTTTTTTGTTATGATGCCATTTAGTTCATTATTTGAACAAGTAAGATGGTAGGTAAATTTTTTTTGATGATTACCAAATTATTATCCTAGTGAAAATTTAAAAAATTACTTGTTTATCAAACTAACAGTCCACTAATCTTATTCCTGAACACCCTAATTTCCTCATTAATAGAGAAAACATCCTTCTAGTCAATCATATTTAATTTCCTAATAGTTGGCCCAGTTTATTTTAAAATATCTATTGTGATAAAGATTTGTGGTTCCCTTATACAAAATGTCCCAAAAGTCTTGAACTTTAGTAAGCTTAAACCTGAACTAGGACTTTTAGCACAGTGTGTGTGTGTGTGTGTGTATGTGTGTGTGCGCGTGTGCACATGGTGTGCATACAGTCTCACTACTTCTGTAGAGAAACAAAGGAATTTTCTAGATTATAGGTCTGCTAAACAGCAATTCTGGAGTACTTTAAGATGCTATCTAGCTATAGGAATCAGTAGGATTGGCTTGTATATTCAAAGTGAGGGCTGAAAACACTTCAAAATATTCTCAAAGAAGAATTATATTAAGCCTTTTGCAGTATTTTCCTTCACTATGTCTAATGAAGTGAGATAAAGTAGTAAAGATATTACAGTAGATCATAAAGATCCATTTCAATAATTAAGAAATCTGTAAGCTTAAATCTAAAATCATTTTTTAAAAAAAGGATGTCTTTGGGGACAATTTCACTTCTCAGTATGTGTGTCATACTTAATTATTTACAGAAAGCTAAAGATGCTATGCTTATCATTTTTAACTAGAAAGGCTGTCTACAAATCACAAATTAAATTCCTTCACTTGATCCAGAATAAACAACAGCACAATGATATAGACACATTGCTGGAAAGTCAATTGTTACATAATAGCAAATTTACTATATTTTAAAATAATTTATAATAGGCTCTTCTTTTAAAAGTGGAATCCATTACCACAGCCAATAAAATAAACAGCACACTACAGGATGTGTAGCAAGGTTAACGTTTGAATACTTTGCATCAGAATGCAGCTGTTTGTGAATATATTGCTAAATGCTACATCAATTTAAGATCTAATAAATCATTCATGAAAAACAAAACTGTGGAATATCTTGTGAAGCAGCTTTAAACCCTATAGCCTTTATCAAAGATGCTTGATTCAATGAAGTTCATATAGCTCTCAGCCTCCATTATTAAGTGATGCTGAGAACTGTCACTAAGTCAGTTCTACTGAAAAAGGGAAAAATGGAAAATTGAGAAAATCAGAAAATGGACCAATCATCTGACAAAACATAAAGCAACAACAGGTAAATTTCCACAAAAAAGAAATTTAGAACATATCCTTCATCCATGTCACTAAAGGTAAGAAGTGAGTCTTGTTTTTCCAGAACAAAAATGCCCCCAAAAGCCCAACATTACCATAGCCAGACCTATGCAACATCCTCCTCATAATAATGATGAAGAGCATTCTATGCAGAGTGTTCTATTTGCAGCAGTGATTCATTGTGAACATGAAAAAATTGCTGACACGTTGAGAAGATATTTTCCCGTAAAAGGTTGAAGTCCTTAAGCAGCAAAAAACACCAACGTCCATCATCTTTAAACCCTATTGATTTCTGGTGAAGATTTAAAAGGCTGTTTACTTATTTCCCATCATTTCTGTCAGAGCTGTAACAGTTCTCTTCCCACTGAATAAACCTCTCATGATCCTCCTGGTGATTAAGGTCAGACAAAATGTCAAACTCCTAATGCTAAGTGCTTTCACATTAAAAATTAATATCAAATCACCAAGTAAAATCCAAACAAAAAGTCAGACATGTAAACAGTACACAAAAAGGGTCAGAGTGACCATTACAGAATATAGGCACAGGCATGGGAAAATGGTTTGGCAACAGGTAAGAAAGAACCCTTCTTTTCACTCTGGCATTCACATAGCCCTTCTATCTTTTAGAGAGGAACTAGCCTATGCTTGACCTAAATCTCTTAATAAGAATAGTTTGCAGGAAACTTCTAAGTCCTGAAACAGATTCATCCCATATGATTAACAGCATATGATTTGTCCTTTGGTGTTATAATCAGCATCGATTTATTGAAGAAAAAAAGATGATTACACAGATGGAAATACATGTGTCCTTTGTCTAGAGCCATAGACAGCCTTTAATTGGGGTATAATTAGCCCAATTTGTCAGGGTCCACTGATAACCTTGGGCAAATAGCTGATAACTCTAATATAAAAAGGTCCTGGTGTTTAGGGTGAATGAGCAAAAGGCACCCCATGAACCTTTTGTTAGACCTACGGAATAGGAAATGAAAGAAAAATATTGCATTTATAAAGTGCCTATCATGTACCAGGCACTGTGCTAAATAAACTCTTTACAAATTTGATCCTCATAATTACCCTGTAAAAGATAGGCATTGCTACCACCATTTTGTAGTTGAAAAGATTGGCGGTAAACAAAGATTAAGCACCTCAGTGTTACAGAATTGATAAGTGAATCTAAAGCTGGATTTGAACTTAGATCTTTCTGACTTTAAGTGTGGCACATTTTTTATTGTACCACCTAATAGTTTCAAATCCTTTTAAGTTTCTTTAGAGCTATCCTTTATTTAGGATCTATGCCAAAGGGTAGCCCTTTTGATCCAGCAGTGTCACTACTAGATGGCAAAGAAAGAAGGAAAAAGACCCACCTGTGCAAAAATGTTTGTAGCAGCCCTTTTTGTGGTGGCAAAGAATTGTAAATTAAGTGGATTCCCATAAACTGGGAAATGGCTGAATAAATTCTAGTATATGAATGTACTGGAATATTGTTGTTCTATAAGAAATGATGAGCAGATTGATTTCAGAAAAGCCTGCAAAGACTTACATGAATTGATGCTGAGTGAAGTGAGCAAAACCAGAAGAATATTGTATATAGTAACAGCAAGATTGTGTAATAAAGAACTGTGATGTTAAGGGATAGGTCAGTTCTCTGAGAGTCTCCACAGCTGTGGATCATAACATCTGAAGGCGCTGCAAGACACCCTTTGCTGACACAGGTGGTGCGGACTGGGAATGAGATAAATTGGAGGCAGAGGGAATAGGAAAGAGATCAGGCAAGGCAACAGCCTCTCAGTCAGAGAACAGAAACTGCCTGTCTTCTTGTATCATCCTCTTACAAGAGGAGATCTATTCTGGGTTGGATCTCCAGACGCCACTGTCAGATGGTTCCCATGTATTCCAATAGCTCTCCCGTGTATTTCAACACCGTGAATGACTTAATTCTTAGCAATGTGGTGATTTAAGAAAATTTCGATAGACTTAGAATGGAAAATGCCATCTGCATACAAAGGGAGAATGTGGATCGAAGCATGATATTTTCACTTTTGTTGTTTGTTTCTTTGCTTTTTCTTTCAGCTTTTTTCCTTTTGTTCTGATTTTTCTTTCACAATATGATGAATATGAAAATATGTTTTAGATGGTTGTACACGTATAACCTGTATCACATTGTTTGCTGTCTTGATAAGGAGAAGGGAGAAAAAAATCTGAAATTTGAAATCTTACAAAAATGAATGATGAAAATTATCTTTACATGTAATTGGAAAAATAAAATACTATTGAGAGAAAAAAAGTAATAGAGAATATACTTTAGTTGCTATTTAAGGTGAATAAATGGAGAAATCTTTGGCTTCTCTGTTTTACAGTTAGTTTTTTGTTAGCTGTTAAGCAGCTAGGATGCACAGTAGATAGATACTGAATCTGCAACCAAGAAGACTTAAATTCAAATTTGGCCTCAACACTTACTAGCCATGTGGCCCTGGTAAATCATTTAACCTCTCGAGTTTCAGTCTTTTCCAGGATAGTTATAAAGATGATATTGCAACACCTGTAAAGTCCTTAGCAAACTCTTTAGTGTGATATAAATACTAATTGATAGTTGTTGTTAGAATCTTGAAAAATGAAACAAATTTGTGTTCTAAGCAGGGAGCAATATCAACAGAAAATAGGTTGATTAATAGATTTGTTAGACTACGTACAATTAACTCTATCAGTATGGAAAACTATTACATATATATATATATATATGTGACAGTTTTTATTTATGACAGTTAATATTATTATTTTAACTATAAGCCTAAGTTTTCTCATCTTTCAAAGGAATATTTTCATTTCTATATTTTTACAAAGTTAATGCTAGGACAGAACTGTGCAAATTGCATGAGTAATTTTTAAAAAAAAATATAATTCAGATGGCAAGATTTTTTCCTATTTACATCACTGAAGAATATATTCCTATTACTTTTTTTAATATGCCATTTAAGCTACATCTCTAAATTATTTAAACATCTGTCCCATTTGTTTTGCCACCATCCTAGTTTAAGACCCTTATCACTTTCTTGTTAGAACTATCCTAAGAGTTCTCTATCATTCATTGTTCTAGTGTTTCCCTTTTCCAACTTGCTACTGAATAAATAATTTTCCTGATGTACACCACTCTCTTACCTGATGAAGCTGCTTGAGTGCTATTTAAGTCCTATTGCTGAATGAATAAAAATTCCCAAGTTCACAACTGTCCTTTCCATGCATTTCTATCCTCTTCTGTGCCATCTATAATGAAATTGGATTTATTTATTCTCTGATTTTGCTTGTCCTCTCCTGCTTCTGTACCTATGTGCATATTCTCTATACCTGGACTAGATTCTATTCCTCACCTCCTAGTTCCTAGCTCTGTCCAACATAGTGCCACATACACAGTACTAATTTTACTATATCAGCTGAACTGAAATGCTCTTCCCTTTGAGGCTCACTTTAAGTGTCATCTTCTTCATATCATTCCTAATCACTCCCAACTAGAAAGTGAACCCTCCCTCTATGAATCTATCATACCACTGTTTAATTTGTCCTTTTTCAATCTGATGACTATTATTTATATATATATATATATATATCCCATAGAATTCTAGTGTCTGTTCTTCCCCAGCTAGACTTAAACCTCCTTGAAGATAAGGAATAATTTTCATCTCTCTGTTTCTAGGATGTTTCATACAAAATAACAACAATAACCACTAACACCACCTACCACACTAACTTTTATTTAAACATAAAACAATTATTTTGTCTGTTTGAATGACAATATATGAAATATGAGAATAAATAGCAATAAAACAATGGGCCTGATTGCTTCTCTCTGAACCCCATCAAAAAACATCTTAAGATGATAATAATAATATCATTATCAAAACTTTTTAATTTTCCTGGATTTACAGATGTAAAATCTCTGAATTACAAATACAGGCCACAAAATATTCTAGAAAACTCAATCAATAATCTGCATTGGAACTAGACCATTATCATAAACTGTACTCTTACAGTTACCTAATCATAACACTGATTCATTAAAACAAACAAGCAAAGCATGAGAACAATGTTATTATTAGATGATACCAAACCACAATATCACAACCTACAAGTTACATGGAATGAAAAGCTTAAAAAATACAGAGACGGATTTGAAAAGATTAAAATCACATGAGAACAAGATGAAATGGATATATCTATCTATCTATCTATCTATCTATCATCTCAATTCTGTTTGCTATTGGAATTTTATCAAGGATTCTTTCAGTGGGTCTACAGAGAATGAACTTATATGTTAATATTGTTATTCAATTACAAAAAAGGTTTTTTTTTTAAAACGACTTATTCAACAGCATCTAGAACATTATACACAAAACAATAAAAGGAAAGCAATTTATTCCATAACTGTTCTTATCTGAATCTCATAAAAAAAGAAAAAAATAGCTATATTGACAAACATTTTAGAGAACTCAACTAATAAATTATCAGAAACAAATAATTATCATAGACTTCCTGCAATTATTATGTTATTTATATAACATTTATCTGTAAAAACTTAGAAACATTTCTAATAGATAACACTAAATCAAGTAGTCAAAATCTCTTGATACAAATGCTTCAAAATACAGACATTTAGCAGAGGATGTTAAAACCATGTTGAAATAGAATGGGGATCATCCTAGTCTGCTATTGAAACTGTACAGAGGATGCTTTCATTAAGATTACAGAAGATGGGTTTACTTAAAATTTTTTTTACTTAAAAATTTTACCCAAGTACAAAAAAGTACTTATTTTATTCAGGATGCAAACATATATAAAATTATAGAAAGAAAGTGAACTGTCCTAGAACTGTTTCCATCTGAGAAATAGATGATAATGTTGATAAACTATATTAAATCCAAACCATTATCACACATAACACAGAACTGTGACCCATAATCATCTAGACATATATTTATCTACAAAAGCTTAAGAACAAAAATACTCATCATCTTTACACTATGTGGAATAAAAAAATGTTCACAAGAAATCAAAATCATGTGTAAATAAGATGAAGTATATCATCCTTGTTATCCTGTGTTATTAAAGTTATTTCAAAAAAACTTTCTTTGAACTCAAATCAATTACATCCAGTATGTGAAATTTTAATACTGTATTTTACTTACAGAAATCGATTGTTTTATCTATTTCTGCATTATGGTACACTAATATAAACCTTAAGAAGTTAATAGAAGGAAAAGGACTTGTTTTTTACTGTTCCTATCTGAACTCCATTAAACAAAGGTGAGAACAACATAACAGTTGACATTTATGTAACATGTAAAGGTTTGCAGGTGTTTTAAATATATACTTTCATTTAATTCTGAAAACACTTTGAGGTAAAAGTTATTATAATCTCATTTCTATTAATAAGGAAACTAAGGTTGGAGGAAGTTAGTAACTTGCCTATCAAGACAGTGAACTGAACAAGAGGCAATGGCCTGGTCAAATCTTCCTGACTTAGTCAAAAGCTCTATCTTTTATATCAAACTGTTTGTAATACACTAAACGAAGCAACTCTTTCCCTAACAAACTAGAGTGGCCTAGAAATCAAACTCACCTTCAGGGAAAGATAAAATGGAAAGAATATACCACCAAGGTCCAGCAAAGAAAGATTCACATCTTAAGACACTGTTCTTTGAAAGTTATGTTATTGCTTATCTGGCAACATCTCTAACAAAATATGCCACTGGAAGGCCTTTTTTCATTAGAAGCAGCATTCTTATATTATTATATTAATATATTATTTATTTGTCATTTTGTACTTTAACTTTTGACATGTATTGTCTCAACAAGCTTAACCCCTGTAGGGCAGGGACAGACTTTATTTGATTTTTCTACAGAATATGAAACAGTACCTTAGAGTACAATGGTCCGATTCCCAATTGAGTGCTTTTGTCTTTAAACCATGATGTCTTCTTTTTATAGCTTATTTTATGGAGTGTGGGCTAATTACTTGAGATTTAGCCCGTTTCTCAATAGTCTTATACTATAACAAACACATATGACATAGGTGGCATTTCAAAGAAAATAAATTAGGTTCATAACAAGAAGCTTCTCTTTGGTCTGGATTGGTCATTTTGAAATGTTTACCACTGATCTCAGGGAGTATTAGGTAAGAAAATGTGAATGGCTTTGCTCCTTATGAGAAAGCCAATTCAAGGCAAATGTCCTATTTCTAGTAGATTAATTATGGCATCTTCTTTTGGCATTATGCATTATACAATTCTTCACATGGACCCCAAATTCTTCAAAATCCCTCTCAAGTTTCATCTATTTAAGAAACCAGCTATCATAAAATCATCAATACTCATCTCTCCACTTGGCCTGTACTATATATTTGATAATATTTGATCAAACAACATAATATATCATATGATTGTAAAACAATAGAGGTTGCTTTTATATATATATATATATATATATATATATATATTTATACAGTTTTTGTGCTACACAAGAAAAATAAAATCAAACCAGTTTAAAAAAAAAGCAGAATAAAATGCAAGCAAGCAACCATTAAAAGAGTGAAAATGCTATGTTGTGAACCACATTCAGTTCCCATGGTTCTCTCTCTGGGTGTAGATGGCTCTCTTCATCACTGAACAATTGAAACTGGTTTGAATCATTTTATTGTTGAAGAGAGCCACTTCCATCAGAAATTGATCATCATATAATTTTCTTGTTGCCGTTTATAATGATCAGATCTCACTTAGCATCAGTTCATGTAAGTCTCTCCAGGCCTCTCTGAAATTATCCTCCCGGTCGTTTCTTATAGTACAGCAATATTCTATAACATTCATATGTCATAACTTATTCAGCCATTCTCCAATTGATGGGCATCCATTCAGTTTTCAGTTTCTTGCCACTACAAAAAGGGCTGCCACAAACATTTTTGTGCATGTGGGTCCCTTTCAATGGAGATTGCTTTTGAAAGAGTACAATAAACTACTTGTACTAATTAAAAAAACTTTTAAAAAAGATAGGGGAAAAACTATGATTCAGAAGTCATCACTATCCTTCCTTGCTGGATGCAGAAGACTTAGAAGGAAGCCATGATTAATAAATGTTTGTCAAACAAATTAATTTTTTATTATCTTTTCCCTAATACAACCACAACTACATTATTTCTTCAGAATTCTTTCATGATCTGGTCTGACTCACATTTTCTTTTGTGACTTAGTCACCAAACCTTTTATCAGAGGACCTAATAAACAGTCACATCAAATAGTTTGAATTAAATCATTTATAACATCTGCCTGCCTAGATGGAGGTGCTAATGAGTTGTGAAAGGGCTCAAAGGGAAGCAGGCAACAGGCCAACCAGTCAGAGGAGGAGAGACAAAAGATCTAAATAATCCATCCCCTAGAATAACCAAAACCTGCCTATATTAAGAAAAACTTGATGTCAGTGAAAAATATTGAATGATGATGAACCTCCTGGGGAAAGTAGTAGAAACGCCAATATTTAGAACAACAGAAAGTCAGTTAACTCAGGCAATACTGAATAGTGAAAAATAGTTTCCAACCTAATACAAGCTTGCAGAACTAATTCTTAATTAAGTTCCATCTCTAATTTCAATGGGTATCCAAATATTATCTGCATAAACACCTTTAATATATACATCTGTGTATATGTGTGTGCTACATACAAAGAGGCTTAACAATGAGACGTGACATGAGTTAGGAAGATACAATTACTTTGACATGAGAAATAAGCCCAAAATTTTGAAATCTACCTTATATCCTCAAATTGTATTAAACAAAATACTTTCCTTAAGAAAACACATGCAATGTTGGTGAACTCAATGGTAGGAGAAGATAAGTTAATGATCCACTGATCTTAGTACCTCCTAAATGAAATCAGTTTTTTTCTTCCTATATAAAACCCTGCCAGATATCACATTCAATGTTTAGTGGTTTTTCTCATTATTTACCTAGGACCAAAAAAAATCCCCAACAATCACCCATGGGTGTTAGCTTCCCCCGCTCTGAATCTGTGCCCCCAATTCCCTTTTTTTGCACATACATCTGCAACTAGAAATTATTTTTTGTTTTGCAAGAGAAGAGAACATTACAGACATTA
Source organism: Sarcophilus harrisii (assembly GCF_902635505.1). NCBI lineage: Eukaryota > Metazoa > Chordata > Mammalia > Dasyuromorphia > Dasyuridae > Sarcophilus > Sarcophilus harrisii. Next base: position 406,507,211 of record NC_045427.1, on the reverse strand, counting down.
CAAAACTGTTCAAATTGTTTGTTAAGTTATACATTATAATTAGTTTGGCAGAGCTAATACAAATCACATTTACAGACTAACAATAATAAAATTGAAGTACCAGTTAAATATCCAAAATAATTAAAGGAATCATTTTTAGCCTGGTATAATTAGCTAATTCACTTTACAAGCATTTATTAAAATGAATTCACATGTTATTATTCCATAGGTAGTTACACAATAGTGTTTATACAGGAAAAAAATAATGAACCAAACTCTTTGTATCCAGCCCTCCACAATTAAAACGAAGACTCCCCAAGTAATATCAATCTAGGATAGACTAATTAAGTTTGGTTTGATAACCATTCATTTCTTCTATTGCCTCTGAGCAAATTGTTTATTAGAGAAAGTTATTTTACACAAATCAAATCAAACTGGGTAAACCATTATATTTGAGGGAAACTTTAGCCATCAGTCAATTAATCCATCATTTTCTCCAGACACTATTGTTTAACAAGCAGATCATATTATCAACAATTTAGATATCATATGATTCAATTATAACAGCAAATTTATTGACAGTTTCTCTAATACTTTTATTATGAGTAAATTCAGAATTTTCTTCACCTTATGTGAACAAATCCAATCTAATCTTGGTCTTATAGCTGAACATCTAGGAAGTATAATGCAATATACTATAGAAGCACCACTGGTTTAAAATATATTTTATTGTAAAATGAGAAATATGCCAAGCATATTAAAATGTGTTAACAACATAAAATAATATTTTAATATGCCAAAAGCAGTACAAAATAAATTTCTTTTCTCTTTGAAATACAGAAATGTAATTTAACATGTCATATACAAATTACCTTCAACAATTCAAATATTTATTAAATGTCTACTATGCACAAGGCACTGAATGATGAGGGACATAAAGATAAATTAGACAGTCTGCCCTCAAGGAGCTTAGAATCTAGTAAGGGATATAAATCATGCTGAAAAATAACTAGAAAATAAAATACAATGTGATGAATACAAAATACAGTGTTTTGAGAGTTCAAAGAATGGAATAATTGGACTTGCTACAGCAAGCCAACAAATTTGGCATTTACTGGGTATTTTTCAAAGCAACAAGAACAGGATGTGCTGTTCAAAGCATAATTTGATCTATTAGGTTTCTAAAACCAAATGTTTATATGGTTTTCTTCAGTAAAAATAGCATGCATGTGTGTGTATGTGTTTAGAGATAGACAGACAAGAAGAAAATAACTAATATCTTTTTTTAAAAGTATGTGTGTATATATACATATGTGTGTATTGTACTTATTGATCATAGTGGAATAATGAGATTATTTCTCTAGTCCTGGGGGGCACTATATAAGTCTGTCTAATCACTAGTTTATATGTGACATAGTATATCACATGAAATCCCTAAATTAAATGTGAAGTTTTTATTTAATTTCAAAATAAATACCAAATACTCACAGATGCACATTATAAGCCAGATGCGAATAAATCTGAACCACAAAATTTAACTTTTGATTATTTTGCTGCATTTTTATTATTTAGTGTGTACAAGCCTTATTTTTCTGATCAAACTATACATTCCTCCAGGGAAGAGGCAGTAGAGCCTTCACAACTTTTAGCTGAATTCTGAGCACACCAAAAGTGTTCAAGAAAGACTTAGAATCATTGTATGTAGACCTAAAAGTACAACTCACTTGTTTTATAGATGGGGAAATTGTGGCCTTAAAAGGTGAAGTAACTTGCTTTGGGTCATGACACAGACAAAGTCAGATTATCTTGATTATAGTTAAATGTTTAGCACAAAGAATGAAAATTCATTCAGTCATTCTAACATTTAAGTTTTTGCTAGATATAATGCATTGTGAAGAGTTCTAGGGAATATGAGTTTAAAATTTAAAAGTATATAACACCAGAATCATAATTCGCATGGAATTGATGAGGATTTGTTCTGTACTTATGTCAATTATATCTTCCTGGGTACACTTTGTCTCTGTACTTCATACAGGAAATTCCCCTGAAAATGAACTGTCCTTCACTGTAACTAACCTCTTTCCCCATCAGACAACCAATTTTCTGCACTACTACATATGACCAAACAAAACCTTGCTTAAAGTTATCATGCCCAAATAAGTGGCTAGTGCCTGGCCTATGTGATGAGCCTAAAGGGATTGAGAGAGTATCTTCCAACATCTAAACAAATTAATATGAATGATATAATACATAATTACCACATCTTCAAGATAAGACATTCCAAATGAGGAAGAAAAATACTGACTTTTGTCTTCACTTTGTTAACAATGATGAACAGATCTGCATCTGACAAAATGGTCTCAAAAAGTATTTTATGTTGCAACATTCTTAGGAAAAGATATTTTTTTACTCACATGATATAGGACAATTTCCCCACAGAACAAACTACTTACCATTAAATACTAGGGAAACTCATCATGAGTGATCAGTTACATTTTTTTTTCCCTTGAAGCTGGCTAAATTCTTGTATTTTGGCAAAGCATTTTATGGAAAAGGGTAGAAAATATTCTGCTTTTGAACATTTGGACATAGAATGTAAGCTACTTCTTAAAACTTTGTGATTCTCTGTAATGCTGACTATCTTTGAACAAAAGACGGGTTTGCTGGAATTTTGGTTATCTTTTTGGACTTGGTTGTCCATGACAAAAAAGATGATGCCCCCTCTGGAGTGGGTTATTACAATCATAAAATGGCTCTTAGAAAACATTTAGCTTACTGTAGTTTTACAGGCATTTTATTTATAGTTATAATTAAGAAAGGCAATGTAAAAAAAGGACACTCATTTTGAACCTTTTAATCCAAAGAGAATTCAAATGTGAGTGCTACTGAGTAGAGATATCTGTTCATAGAAAAAATCATTTTGCATGTTTTTGATCATTCTTGTGACATTAAAAAAGGAACCTTTTTTCTTCTGCATAAGCAATTCACCAGCTCTATGTTACAACATTTGTTACAAATGTTTTTGAGTGCTGAAAGTTCATTAAAATAGAAAACAACTAGTACCTACATATGATGATTTATTTCAAAAAATATTTAAAAGGAAATGAAAGGGAAATTCTTTAAAAGGAGAGAGTACTTTTAAATCACAAATGATAGAAGGGATTTTTTTGTTTGTTTTAAAGCAGAGGTGACATGTCCAATTCCTGAAATAACAAATAATACAAATAGAGGTAACTGTTAATATACTAGGTGTTCCATACACACTAGGTAATATGACCTGAAATTTTTATAATACTTTTAAAATAACTAAAAGTTCTTCATATACATAAACACATTCTTCCTCATATTTTCATAAAGTAATAAACACATTACCATGTCCCATATAAAAAAGTGCCAAGTAAACAAAATGTTTAAGATAACCTGGTCAGTTATAGTACAATTAGGAGAAGAATCACCTCTAAGATCAGAGCTTTTCCTACTAGAATAGGAAAGTATCTTCACTGATACTAATTTACTGAGCATCTAATGTACATATAGCACTACAGTAGATGCTATAGGGATAAAAGATGGAAGATTTTCTAAGAGAAAATTTCTTCACGTTGATTTTATCTCCCCATAGTCTATGTTCATTAATAAGAACTACACTCAGGAACCAGTGTGGTCTTACACATCAAAGAAGCATTTATCAGGACCAGCAATAGAAGAGAATAGAAATGATAGATATATTGTTTGAATATGTTTTGTAGCATTTCCTAGTAATATAAATATGTTTCCAGTGAAAGAATAGGCAGAATAATTTTTACTGAATGGGCATAGAAAGCATTTTGTATAAATGAGAATAAGATATATGAAACTGTTTACCAGGCTACCTTAAAGTCTGACTCAAAAGATGATTTAGAGTTAGATGATTCAAGTTTTATCTCTGACACATAAGGAAATGATCATGGCGAACTTATTTAACCTCTCAGCGTCCCAGGCAACTTTCTAAAACTATAAGTTCCAGAGAAGTTCTTATCTGTACCAGTAGAAGCTTTTATACTAGGTGTTCTTCAAACCAAGAAAGTCACATCTGAACAAAAACAAACAAAAACAATCAATTCTAAATTTTTTTGTCTACTATTTGTGTTGATATTGAGTTTTTGACATGCTATATTTTTTTCCTTACAACTCTTCTATCTGTAACTCTCTTCTGGTTCCTTCAAATAGTGAAAGTGATTAAAATAATGGTCTATAAAAAGATACTTTTTAATAACTGCAACTTTGCTGATATAAGGGAAAGAGAAATAATGATAGAAAATTTGTCTTTTATCAACATCACTACAAAAAACACTTAATTACTTGGGTATGGCATTGTTTGGAACAAATTAAACTAGGAACATATAATTAAAAAGAGTTAAAAATGAGATGCTATGTGTATATAAAATACGTATGTGTACATACATGCATATATATGGTATGATACTCTTACCTTTACCTATCAACTTACAATTAACAAGATTCTTCTTAAAAATAACCTTATAAAGTATGCAGCCTATGCATAGTATTACCATGTTTTAAATAATGAAAATAATGGATACAAAGGGAAAGTGATTGCCAAAAATAATACAGTTAGCAATTATTGGAGATATATATAAATGCTAATAAAAAAAGAAAAAAATTGTATCATGTACTTAATGTTTAAATTGCATATGAACTGACATATACAATATATTTTGCATTGCACCTGGGATATCATTGGTGCAGAAACTTCCAGTTAGAAAACTGTTTCTACCAATGCAGCTCTCAGCATTTGTTCTGCAACTTATAGTCTAAAGAAATGCCTATGATGCTATTAAGTTATATGACTTGCCAGGGTTCACATGGCCAAAATATGTCTAAAGCAAGACTTAAACTCGAGTATTCCTGATTCTGAAGACAGACTGTCCTGGAATTAAGTATCAGTAAAAACCTTTTAAAAATGACATATGTATGATGTTTTATAGATACAATAATACATAATTGAGTATGTATATAACATCATAGGCATATGCTTACAGCATAAGATACTGTAGAGTTATAAAGTATAAGGCTTTGCAAGAAATTACTACAATAAAAATTTCTTCAGTTTTTTCACAGATATGTTTACTACTAATAATTACATTCCAGGAAGCAGTATTTTATAGTGGTCCTGTACATTAAAGAGACATTTATTTTCCACTAATGATGCTTATTTGTGGTGTGACCTTGGGGATTTCCTACAAAACTTAGAAGTGTTTGAGGATAGGTCCTATAATGGACTAAGTTTGTCATCCAAGGATCAATCTAACTTTAAAGATTCACCACCAGATTAGCACCTGAATGATCAAAATTTTGGTCACAGAAAAGTCTAAAGACCCTACAATAACCAAAAAGTTGTTATTTTCTGTGTAGGTAGATTACACCAATGAAATCAAAGGTAATTGAAGCATATGCTTTACATATATATACATATAAATTATCCATAGTAGTTGATATTTATATACACACTGATAAGCTGGCATTTATTAAATACCAAAGAGTATATATATATATATATATATATATATATATATATATATATATATATATATGCATAATGTATGTCTACATGTGTGAATATACACATGCACGTAATTATAAAATATATCATATATAAAGGGTTCTTTAACTAAAATACTGAATTATACGCACAAGCATTCTCTACTTTCTGAGAAAGTAGCATATTAAGGCAGAATGGGACAAGAAAAGACTCAGAAAGAAAGGTATTACTTTTCTTCCATTTAATCTAGAAACAAATCTCTGGTAATGAAATTTTAGTAAAGGTTTGAATGAGAAAAGGGCAAAAATTTGATAACTTTAGCAGAAGATTAGATGCTGAAGTTGGGAAAACTATTTTCATTCCTTCTTACTCTATTAGATTGGTTTCTGAGTCCAAAGTTGCAGCCTCCAAGAAAATGGTGGAAATCAGGAATTGGTAAACTATAGCTTGAGAGTCAAATGTAGCCATGGCCTGGTGAACCAAAAATGAATTTTACATTTTTACATATAATAAAACTTTATTATAAAATGTAAAAAAAATTCCCAACCCAAAGGCACATGTAGCCCACTGGCCCTAAGAGAAGAAGAATTTTAGTTTCTTTTGCCATAGACTTTGTTCCAAATTTGCTTCTCCTTTCTATAGCTCAATTTTCTTTTACCTGCCTCTCTTGTCCATTCTGACTTCCTCATTACCTTAAAAACTTTTACCAATTTATGATTTACTCTTCTGCAGGATTAAAGATCTCAGAGTCACCCCCTGAAACACATTCTGAAAAGAATTCACCAGGATTAAAAGATTAAGTGATGTTGCTTTTAGGGTGGCATTTGTTTTGTTTTGTTTGTTTGTTTTAATTGGCTATCATAAGTAAATTACAAATTTATGTTAAAGGTAAAAATATATAATAACATTCTATAAAAATTAAGATTACATGGAATCAGTTCATGCACTATACTTTGTGATTTACTGCCATAAAATACAGACTCAGAAAGACACAAGCGATTAAAGGATACTAGAAAAACAGGAACACTCACTGAACGCTTGATAAAACTTTTAGCAGATAATTTTATTTTGATCTATTTCTCCAAAACTTGATGAATATGGGATTAAGCTGAATTCTGGATAAAGGTCACAACTTTCCTAAATTTTGTTGAGATAAAATACACATATTTTTATGCATTTGACAAACATGGTTATCCTTAATATTTTAGCATTTGTTTTGTACTAGAACTGGGATCACTGATGTAGAGAGTTCCCATTCTGGAAACTTTCTCTATCAATGTAGGTCAGCATTTTCAATTTTCTTTTCTCCTTCCCTTTTCTAGTTCCCTCAAATGTGCAATTGATGTGAAATGTGAAATGAATCAAAAGAAAGTTCTCTGGAAAGAACTGCTTAAATTCAAAATTCCCATAAGAACTTACATAGATATTAGACGAATTAAGTCACCAGACAAGTTATGGAAATTCCTTGAGCATGTTAGTTTCAATCTATAGGTTTCTGTATCTGCATCTTTAAATTAAGGTGTTATGAAGAAGTTCTCCTTGAGTATTTTATGAGTTTATAGCTTCATGATTTTTTCACTGAGGATTTTAAGAACATAATTGTTTCAAGTGGACTAGATACAGGTAGAACTTGGAAATGATTATTCTCTCCTATATTAAGAGCCAATTACTGAATTAGGAGTAACATTCTTTCCCCTTTCTGCTTTATCACTCAGAAATAAGCCCTGATAGGTTATTTAGGCTGCCTTTGAAATGTAGGGCTCCTAATGAAAAGGAAAACTCAGATTTGTTCAAAAGGTAAAGAACTTTTAGTTTAGGTAAATTGAGGGATTCTGGCCCATTGGCCAAAATGGATTCTCCATTTTGTTTTAACTTAGACAGGGATGATATAAGTATAAACAAGTTTCTTTGAGTAAGACTGAGTGATCAGTTACATTCCCCAGTTCCTCATTAGAATAAGCCCACCTGTCATGATAATACACATTCTCTCAATCAGAGTTGATTATTAATCTCAAGAACTCTTCCAAAAGCATATAAAGGTTGAGTGAGTTCCATGTGGGGGGTCTTTGGCATTCGAGAGTGCCACTGACCTCTTTATTAATTATTATTAGCATAATAAAATGATTAATTACCCAGAAACTATGTTTTTTGAATTCTACATGTTACAGACTAAGAGCTTAGCATAATGCCTGGCACATAGCAGATATTTAATATATGCTTATTGACTAAATAGAGGTGTATCACAATTCCTCTTGAAATTTCTCTACCCAGAACTAGCCATTGTAATAGAAAAGTAATTCAACAAGTATGTAAGTTTCATATCACTATAAGGAAGGGCCCATTTCCCAGTTATAAATAAAACATAAAACCTATATAGAAAGATTATGATAATGTCAGAATAATCATGAGTTTAAGGCTTACGTGGTTGGGAGGAGGATATATTATAATCTGAAAACAAAGTATCCTTTTTTTGAGATTGCTTCTTTTTACAGGGTGTGATTTATTATTATTGTTAAGAATTTATATACAAAGTACCTTATGATCATTACCAGTTACAAACTGTTTATAAAAATAGTCTACTACCTTCTAACATTCTTTTTCCATTCAAATTGATTCTTTTCTAAACAATATAAAGGTGAAGATTGAGAAATGAATCTAAGTATTGGTCCCAAACAAAAAAGTATATTTGGCCTTATGCTGAAGACATCTAAAGCTCATTTTAATAAATTTTTGTAGAATGAATAAGCAAATGCATTACAACCAAAATGTCTTTACAGAATAAAAAAAGTTTTACATTCTTCTAGCAAGTTTAGAGGCTTTTTTCAAATTTAAATCTAGGTAATTAATATCACTCTTCTAATGTTTTTGAGACATCAGAGGCGTTTCACAATCAGGTTTTAGAGTAATTGCTTTTTATTTTGCCTTTCTTCATTGCTTAGAAAATCCATGTTTATTATTCGAATTGAGGAACTAGAGGATCATGGCCCTATTCACCCCCTCCCCCCAAATAAAAGCACACAAGTCCTGGAGAAAAAAGTCCATTATTCAACAATAATGCTCAGGTGTCTAACTCTTTGTAATGCTTAATTTCAAGAGTGATGAAAGTCCAATGAGAGAACCTACACTTGAAGTGCTAAAAGTACAAGGTCTATAGACTTTAAAAGCTTACAATTAAAAATAAATAAGACTTATTTGAAATATTAAGAGACTATGATTCATGAAACAAATAAACAATAACCTGAGCATAACAAATATATTTGACCTTTAAAGTAATAAAAACAAATGTAAAAACACACTCTAGTTTTCTATTACTGCCAAGTTTATTTTCCTCATAAGTTTCTACACATTATAGTACAATAATCCTTCATTACTGCAGCCCAATAATGCATAGGCTATGCTCTACCTATAGTTGTCTTGTGTCTATTTAGTTTTATAGCAAGCAAGCAATTTGAGAATATGGTAATAAAGCCTCAATCACAGTAATGATGTATGATGGGCTGTAATTTCTCTGTGCTAATGGGTTACAAACAGTATTACAATGATGACGGGAATCTCATTGATTCATTATATGACTGCAATAATATAAAAATGACTTAATATAGATCACTATTAAGTCATGCACATGCTGCTAACAACGTCTATATTTCACTATATAGATATATAAATAAAATTAATATTAGTCTTTCTATATAAAAGTTCACACAGCACAAAACATTTTGTGTTGAGTACCCTAAATCAATGTTTAAAGTTGGAATTACTGCATTGAACTGGTTCTTTGAAAAGAAAACCATTGATTTTAATCTGCTTGAAGCAATCAATTACTCCCTGTCCTCTTTATTCCAAACTGTAATGAAAACTAAACTGCGTTGTCTTGAAAACTAAATGTGAAGATGATCATAAACAGAATTTAAACTCCATGGATTATTCATATCTACCCATTTAGATTTGCCATTTCCATTATGAGTACATTTGCCATGAGCATTTAATGGACATCTAAAAGGGAATTCATTAAAGCAGGAGCTGTTGGCAGCACTTATGGGCTTCAGACTGCTTTATGTTTGCCTTTAATAGCTCACTATTATAAAAGTGATATATTGTGTTCATCCCATTAGTAGTTTGCAGAAAGGTCTGCAAGAGATAACAAATCCTTTTGAGTATTGTTGGAATAGAAAGTAAATCATAGTTTGTTTGTTTGTTTTAAAAAGCAGCATATTACTATTCTAACAATTTACCATTTTAGAAAGTTGACTAAACTTAGTTGTTCCAAGGCAAATAAGATTTCAGCAACTATAGTTACATTCTAGGGACAGTAAAAAAATGATTAACATAAGAGTTCAAAGAGATTGCCTTTTTACAATATGCTATAGTTATTAGCTTCAAATAATCTGTTACCCATGAGACATTCTACACCAAGTACCATGAAGGTTTTCACTGGTTCAGCAGTAAAACATCTATTTCTGGAGTGTGGTATGATGCCAGAGCTCAAAAGGCTATGATGGAATTGTGTTTTGGAATCTGAAATTCACTAAAAAAAAAACATCTTGAAAAAAAATTGAGCTCGAGTCATTCTTTGAGCAGAAAGAACAAAAGTACATGTGAAAATATAAAAGAATTTTAATACTCATTCCTATTAACATTTATATATTGACCATAAATGCTAATGAAGTAGTAACCAGACAGAAGGCAGGTGTCTTCCCCTGGTCACAAGAGATGGTTTGTAATGCACTTGACACAACTAAAAAAAAAAAATGCAGACTTTATTTCTACTAATAATAATTTAGTGGCATCATGTTCTTGTATAAAAGAAAGACCAATCCCAAACACTGGGTAATTCAAAGAGCATATACATTTTTTAAGAATGTATTATTTGACTCCTAATTCATGCATTTATTCACTTTATAATTACATTATTTATATTTATATATGTACTTGTTGTCGCTCTTAGAATGTAAACTCTTTGCAAGTCTGATTCTTTGTACTTGTATCCAGAGCACCTTGCATAATGCATGCACACAGTAGGCTCTTAATGAATGTTTGCTGACTGACAGATATTAATGTTCAATAGCAAAACAAATTTCTATAATCCTTAGGATATGAACATTGATTAAGATTGGCATGGATCTTAGTTTTGAAAATATTTCTGGTAGAGGATAGGAAAATTAAGATGGATAATATACAAAATGAGCTAAACTCAATGTAGATAATGAAGTACACGATAATTTTAAGGAGTAAGAGCAGAATTTTCATGCATCTAATAGATTAATTCAGTGAAGAGTTAAAAACACATGTTGTGTGTATATATACAAAAAATCCAATTCTATTCCACAAATAATTATTAAGCATGTATAAGGAAGATCAGTCTCAACTTCACATTTGCACAATAAAATGCAAATAATATTTGATCAAAAAAAATCTAAAAAGGACACAAGAGAAAAGAATAAATAGAGGAAACAAAAACCATTTAAAAACACATTTTAAGCTAAAGTCCGGAGGTTGATTGTGCAGTCTTGAACAAGGGATTTACTTAATCTGGCCTTCAAAAGTTTTCCTCACTGCAAAATAAATGTGAGACAAGATGACTTTTGAGGTCCAGTCCAGCTCTAAATCTATGACCTATGATCTAATGTGAACTAATTTCTATTAACTGCATTACCAACATGACATCTATACTTCATATATAAGAGCAGAAATGTCCCATTTCAAAGTGTCTGTAGAAAGTTTGCACAACACACAGCAATCAACACAGCCTTTTAAACATGCTCATAATGTTCATGACTATGGAGTTTTGAAGATATAATAAATGTCTTAATACTTATGCCATTCTTGTAAGTTAATAAGGATTTCTGGGTATTTAAATTACTTTATTTTTTCTCATGATTTAGTTAGTACATGTTTACACACCTATACTTAATAATCCTTATGATACAGAGGGAAATGATCTTTCAACAGATTATGAAGATAGTTAAATACTACTTCTTTTTCAAAGGAAAGTACAAAGGGAGGCTCCACTGAAAACACCAACAAATAGTTTCTCCTCTTCTATGGTATAATATGGAGTACAAATTATTGAACAAATCCTATCTTGAAATCTGTGTAGACACAATTATACTAACAGAGAAGCAAACAGATAATTCCTCATTTTATTAATATGGTATGTCTGTTGTTAAAATCAAATCACATAGACTAATTTTATTTTTCAATTGACTAGTATTTGAACTTTTGAAAAAGTATAATAGTCAGAAAAGATTTTTTTGGTATGTGAAAAGGAACATTTCATGCAATAGGAAAACTTTTTTTTTTTTTTTTAAGCTGAGGCAATTCGGGTTAAGTGACATGCCCAGGATCACACAGCTAGGAAGTGTTAAGTGTATGAAATCACATTTGAACTCAGGTCCTCTTGACTTTAGGGCTGGTGCTCTATCCACTATGCCACCTAGCTGCCCCTAAAAATTATTTTTTAAAGATTAATCTTTCTGAAAGATTATTGTAGATGTGTAGTTAACAACTGTGCTAGATTTACAACCAGTTTTTTTTTTTTTCAAAAAGTTATTGCAAATTTAATCTCCAGTTTGCTTGACTTTAAAAATGAGATAATAATACTTGGACAAATCTAAGCCTCAACACGGTGGCTGAGAGGAATATATTTTGTAAATGTTTATGGTACTAAGTAAATGAGACCTATTATTATTATATTCTTGAGATGGGAGGAACTTGCTCATTTAATAAAATTTATCATAGTCAGGAAAAGGCTATTTTTTGTTTTCTTACAACTAAATGTTTCCATGACTATTATTAAGCTCAAACAAATATTTTCTTTTAAAAACAAGTTACTTATGTGTTAGCATATTTAGAGGCTATGTAAAAGAAAATGATAAACTAAAGATATATGATGGCAAAGGATAAAATTATCAAGTTCTCATACAACTAAAGAAGTAAATTTTTCTAAGAGAAAAATGAAAACGTCCCCCCAAATAAATTGTTTGAAAGTCACACTCCTACTTTACTTATACTGTTAAGAGATGGCATTAAGGTACAACATTTGTTGGAGAAGCAATGACTAATCACATATAGCCTCTAGAATTGTTAGGTGAACTACTGCCAGAGGACAAGTAAAATCTCATCTATGACTCAAGAATCTTTTATTCCAACCATCACTTGTAGAATACACAAATAGCAGCAGCAAACCACAGTTTAAATGTTCGTTCTAAGACTACTTATATGTGCTTTTGACTTTCAAGACACATTTTCATTAAAGACTAATGAAATCACAATGTCCAAAGATCAAAATTCCAGTCCAATTTTGAATTATCCCTCAACTAATGGAATGTTTAATATAATTATCAAACAAAAATCAACTTCTATATTTCTAGTTCAAAATGTATCTAAAGCACGTATTTTTAAAAAAGATCTTTTTTCACTTAGTATCTTAACTTGGTGGCTCTGAATTTTACAAGTATTGTGAAAAGGAGACTAATGCTCCCCAATGAAAACTTTAAAATGATTTTTGAGCAACAATTATTATTCTGAGTGAACATGGCCAATTCTTTAGGACTAGTAAATTTTCAAAAGCTGAAACTGGCTAACATCTACTGATATGGTGCCTATGTGTGACTTACCTGACCATAAAAGAAAACATTTTCAACAACATACTGCCTTGCCCTCACCTGGACCCTTACGAGTGTGGTCCCTGGTTCAGAAGATGGCGAATCAGATCTTCCTTAGGGAGGAGGGACCCAAGTAGGATAGGTTTGCCACAAACCCTTCACAGGAAGATGTCAGTCTTCTGTGCAAGACAAAAAGAAAAGAAAAAGGTACAGTGGCAGTGGCTGAATTCTCCTTTCTTAGGAGGGGAAAAAGTCATATGGATATTCTTTAGTAGCTTTCTTGTATGCAAAATCTCTATAAAATTTGAAAGAGATAAAGGTCTCAAGATTTTAAAATTACTATACTTCAAAGATAAAGCATCTTCTTTAGATGGAGATGATAATAGTGGACCTTGTAACTATAGCTGATCATTCTCCTGATCCCCTGGAATCTATTTTATGCATCGTCCATTTGGGGAAAATAAATTATTAAAAAATCATTTTCTTGGAAAAAAAAATGTTTGCTTGAAGATATCAAAAAAAAAAATCTTGTAAATAGAATATCTTTATCCTTGTATTGGGCCAAACAGGCTTCTTTCACATATTTTACCTATTCTTTTATTTTTACTCCAAATGGTTTACCCCACCTCTTCCCCAATTTCCCCAAGTATTTAACCTCAATTTAAGATAAGAATGTGAGCCCACCTTCTTAATAATCATCTTTTCCAAAGGCATAGCTAAAAGTAATTCAAGGGAATTTAAATTTAGAAAGTCTCCCAAAAAGTCTTAATGATAGCAACTTTTGCTAAGTGATGAATATCCTCATTTAATCATTAATAAAATCTATATCCAGATATCATATATTTATCTTATTTGCAGATGGCATCTAACTCATATAGAATAACTAAATATTAGCATTTTAAAATACATTAACATTCTCTTCTAGCCCCAATACCACTTTTTTTTTTTTGAAGCAACTGGGGTTAAGTGACTTGTCCAGAGTCACATAGCGAGGAAGTATCTGAGACCAGATTTGAACTCAGGTTGTCCTGATTTCAGTGCTGGTGCTCTATCCACTGTGCCATCTATCTGCTCAGTACCACTTTTTTGTATGAAAAATTCTGTCTATTTATTTGAAGTTTCAGGCATTTAATATTAATTTATAACTTATTCTTTAGGGCCAACTTCCATATAACTTTACTTTAAAATATTTTCTAAAATTGTCGCACAAATTTGAGAGCCCTATTGTTATATACTAATTTGAAATATTTGAAAATAGCTGTCTTAAAATCTACAATTTTAGAAAAATATTTCCTAGGAATCTATAATCAATGTTTAGGAAATGATATGGTGAAGTAATGATTTAAGATGTTAATACTGTTTCTATAAATTAGTAGCTGGCAACAAGATGAGGGCTGAAAACTATCTTGTAGTTTTAAATGACTAGATCTATTCAGTTATATCTAAGAAAAATTTATCTAAAAAAATCAACATTCTTTCCCCCCATTCTCATTTTTCACCTTCTTCCCTATCTAATGATTAGGAACCAATTATATCAAACTGTAATCCAGCACTAAGTTTATTGGCA